>NW_024884755.1:15017879-15080418 GCF_019232065.1 Centrocercus urophasianus
GTGTGCACACACATGTGCACACGTGTTCACACGCACACCCTCCTCTAACCCAGCATCCGACCGCTCCGCTCCCGAGCAGCGCTAATGATGCCGCAGCACCAGCGATGCGGTGCGAGGCAAAAAGCAGATGAAAGTGATGTCACATTAATGTCAGCTCACAACTCGAGCCCACACAGCCTTGATTGCTCTTATTAATCTTGCCAATTTGTCTGTCAGCACTCAGCTAATCCCTAAATAGCCTCCCAACAGGTGCTTTATGCTTCCGCCACATTGCTGCTCCCCCCCCTCCCCCCCCCCCCACCCCCCCCCCCCCCCCCCCCTCCAAGCCCTGGAGCCCTCCTCGGTGACACCGACTCTCTCCTGTCCATCTGGGAGCAGCTCCTTCCCTGGGAGGGTTGGAGGGGAGAGAGGCAGCTTTGCAGATGTTGTTTAGTCTGTGCACAGAGGGCGCGGAGCTGGGGGCTTCCAAATGGAAACGATGGGCGGCGGGGAGGGGATGCTGGAGCAAATCACCTGGTGTTGGGGTGGGGGTAAGTGGGGGATGAGTAACACCCCCCCCAACCTGGGGTTTGCTCACATAACTGCGTTTCTGGCTAGCACGATGGTTGCATTGCTTTTATGTATCGCTGGCTTGTTGGTTTTATTGAGATGGGACGAAAGCGTAGCACAAAACTGAAGCTGCAGTGGAAAAGCCACATTACACTCTGAGCAGCTTTATCCTGCAATTAAGCTGAGGGTCAAACATTTCCTTTGCTGTGCTATCAGAAAATCCGCTGGCTTATTGCAGTGTATATTTAGCCATGAAGTTCCCGCTGAGCTCAGAGTGGAAGGCTGAAATTATTGTGCTCCATCCTCCCAGCGCTCTCATTTAGCACAGTAGTTTTAAACACAGGTTTTGCATGCAGGAAACCCTACGAACCACTAAAGTGGAGTGTTAGCTGCTTTCCTGCATTTAAAAAAAAAAAGAAGAAGAAGAAGAAAGAAAAAAAAAGGGATATATATACATGTATTTTGGTTTGGCAGCAAGCTGCATGGAGCAGCTCGCACGCAGCCTTCAGCCCCATGCGCTGCAGCTCACCTGGGGGATGCTTTGCTCTGCAGGAGGAGCTGCCAAACCCAGCTCTGCTGAAGCAGGCTCCAATTTTACATCCGACGTTGGCTCAGGCTGCTTCCAGCCCTGTGCTTAGCACTGCAGGAAGGAAGCTTTCAGGGCATCCTCCACTGCTCTTCCAAGAGAGTCACCAAGGGGAGCGTACCCGCTGCTAGAGCTTGGCGCTGCTCATCATTAACCCTTGGGTGCTTCAGATCAGATCCTAAAAGCCCTCTACAAACACCATCCGCAACCACAAGCTGTTTCCCTCCATCCCGACCTGGATTTATCACTGGGAGACAGATAGATTTTTCCTTCTTTCTCCCCATCCATTTATTTCACCCAATGAGACGATCCATCACGGCGCGCTGGAACCGACCTACGATCCGGGGATATTCTTAGATACTCAGCATGTCAGGAAACGGCTCACAGCCCCACTTGATGCAAATATTTGGACGAGCGAGAGGTAGGAAGGATTGTCCAAATGTTTACTGAAGGCTGTTGATAGCCCAAGGATTTATAACTGGCGCATAATGCCTGCCCCCACACAGCTCCTCTAGCAGGTGCATCCAGTTTCAGCATGACACATGGTATGTGCGTGCTCTGGGAACGGGGATGCAGGAGAAAGTGCTTTCACAGGTCTCGCCTCCCTCTTCCCATCTCCATTAAGGTTTGGAGAGGCAAGAAGGGAGCCCAGGGCCAGCTCTGGTGATAGAGAGCCTCAGCAGCAGTTCACATGTGAAGACAGAACATAAGCATTGAGCGCTTTGGGTTGGAATTTGCCAAGTGAAGCCAAGGCTCTGAATTATTGAGGCCCATTGTCACACTCCTTCGGAGCTGAGATGGAGAAATTCACATCATTCTAGCTATTGCTCTTTGCATTTCACTTCCTAACTCACACCATCAGGGTTTGATCTCTTTTGTCTCACAATAATCCCTAATTACTGTTGAGGGCACATCACTGCTTACTGATTGGGTTTAATATTTTCTAGTGTCCAAGGAGCAGCAGTTTTTTGGTGGCTTTGAGGACCCCTATGGAAATGCCCCAGCATCCAGGCAGCCCCTACACCAATAACAGAGAACAACAAGCTCAGAGCAGATCATGTTGGCCAACTAGAGTTGGAGATACACTCAAGGAAAGCTTCAGTACCTTGCCCAAGGCCAATGAGTGAAGGCATTCAATGGCAAAAGAAGTCAGTTTGCTGATACCCTGTCCTGCATAGATGCTCTCAAGTTGCAGGGAGACCTCAGATGACTCCAACACAACCTCTTGTTCTGAGCATGACCCATACAAGATCAGTTTGCTGTGGCTTTGTGTAGCTGAGCCTTGAAAACCTTCAAGGACAAAGCCCAACAGCCATGCACACAGATAGTTCAGGCAGCAGAGAAACTGTTGGTGCCCTTTTGCCCATCCAACCAGGCTCTCAGACTCTGCCAGGGGCTGTTTTGTCTGTAAGCATTTCTACATGGCATTACTGAGAATCCTATGGAGCAGGAGAAATGAGCGCAGAGCTGAGTCACTCCAGCCTGCAAATTGCCTTTTCCTCAACCATTTGCTAGATTTTAACTATCCTAGGAACAAGAACACATGCACTCAGCATGCTGTAGACGCCCAGACAACGTGCTTTTCTGTGTAAGGAGCAGCAATTGTATCTGCTGCAGAACAGCCTTTAATTCATTGCAGCCCTGGACGGCAGAGTTTGCTGACTGCTCAGGCAGGAATACAATGGCCCTATTGTTTTGCTAAGGGAAGATTTCTTTGTTGCACTCTAATGTGTAAACTGTATGTTTTCTATTTGTTACCTGATTCGTTTCAATGGAATCCCTTAGATAGGCTTAAGGCTGTCTGCTGTCCTGTGCTAGAGCAATGGGAGAAGCTGGGAGGTTGAGGACCTGGTTGTTAGTGTTCCTTCTATTTGGCTTGCTCGGAAAGAAGGAAGAGAATTTGGTGTTCTTTGTGGGAGCAGAAACTGCATAATAAAATACATGGGGGAAAAAAGTAGTAAGTGCTCAAATTCCAAAAGTCATCTTCTGTGCTCAATGAAGGTTTTCTTTATATACCAAAAGAATTTAGTCCTGGTTTTGGTGTCACATTCTCAGTGTGACCTTAAAAGTGTAGCTGTAACTCAGACTAAACCAGATTTCTCTCTCCTTGAACCTATTTCTCAACAATCACCCAACAGTGTGGAAATGTGTTTCCTAGATGAGAATCTTGAGCCATCAACAGGCCCCAGGCCAGAGGGATTCTGCAAATGCATATGGTGGTCATGCCTTGCACAGCCCAAAGCCTTCTTCACAGCTGTGCCAACCATGTTTCCATACCAATCTCTCCAATTTCTCTTCGTGTTAGCAGTGGGATTATCTCCCTGGACTTGCTGGGTTGTGGTATGGAGACAGTCTCCCTATAGATCTCCTTCCACAGGTTCTCCTCTCCCCAGACCCTTTGTGTAGATGGAGTAAATCTGGGGTTCAAAAGATTGGTAAAAGGATTGGATTAAAGGCATTGCAGCCCAAAAATACAAGCCTAAAATCTGAATTTGCCTGTCTGAACCCAGACGCATCCACAGTGCATGGGGGCAACAGCAAGCTGTGGCAGAAGAGAGGATCTTCTGCAGATAAGTTCTCTGGCCTCTGTCAGAGCAGATTTAGGAGAGGAAGACTGTGGATATCCAGTTAAAAACTGCAAAACCAGTAGGATCTGGTCCAGGCTTAACCAAAGCAAAAATAAATCAGCTCAGTCACTGGTGTGTTTCAGTGCATTTGGGCTTAGAGGCGATGTGGGTGATGGCTTGTGGTCCAGACCAGCGTGGTGCTTTTAGATATATATAATTAGACGTTTTTTCTGCTGCAAACCATTACTGACAGATTGAAAGGGTTTCATTCTGCAGGATTTTTCTTGCCTTGTCTGCCAGGGAGCAAGCAGGCCTCACTCAAACTCTGCTTCGTTGGTGTAAATCACAGCATGGGGCTACCTTATCTCAGCCAGAGCCCCTGTGCAGGAATGCTGCTCTGTCCAGCCCTCAGGCCACCCACCCCTGATCCCAGGCTCCAGCATCTGCTCCAGGCTCCAGCTCTGACCCTTCAGAGACGTATTTTTGCAAGGTCAGGAGGTTGGGTGGTAAAAGGGGAGTGGAGAATAGCAGGGAAACAGTGAAGGCTGGCTCTGCAAAGGGATTTCAGGAGGATGTTTACACTCGCCATTAAATGCAGGCTTGAGCCTGTTCTCTTCTCCAGATTCACTACCCATCTGCACTGTTTGCATGCAAGCATGCATGAGGCACAGGCACGGTCCCAGCTTCAAAGCCTTCTGGATGAGGGTGGTCCATGCATGCTCTGAACCCTTGGGCCTTGGTTGTGCAACTTGGGCCAAGCACAGCAAGGTAGGAGCAGTGAGACAGCCAGCCCTGCTGGGCATCTCTGGGTCCTTCACAGGGCAACAAGAATGCTTTCAGCACCAGTTAAAATGTCATAGAGAAAAACCATATGGAAAAGAGGCAGAAGAAGGATTGGATGTGGCTCTGGGCAATCTGGTCTAGTGGTTGGAGACCCTGCACATAGCAAGGGGATGAAACTAAATGATCCTTGTGACCCTTTTCAATCCAGACCATTCTATGATTCTGTGATTCTATGATTCTATGATTGGGTCAAGAGCCTTTCCAAGAAACGGCTGCACAGGGGTCGCTGGACACAGCCTGACTATCATCAGGAACAAGGAGAGACTGTGCTTGCATCACGCCAGGAGACATTTTGATTAAGAGAGAGCATTCCAAGCAAAATTCTGATTTTCTTAAACTGTTAAACTGAAAATGGGTTTACAAAATGGTCTTCTGTGCAGACATTTGGGTACAAATTTCTTCCCGAATGAAGAGGAAAATGTCATTTCCTTTCCTATACAAGCTGATCTCAATGCAGGAGATGAAGACTCCGAGCTTTTCCCAACGAAGTTGAGGGTTTGCTGTCCAATAGAGTGGGTTGTGTGGTGAATTCTTCCCAAACTACTCACTGCAGTAAACTATCCCAACTGCTACTGAGCCTTTCAGCGAGTGGTTGAATCACTAAGCCTGAGCTCTGGGAAGGCAGCCCCATCCATCCCAGCCCAGGCTGCACCTCCCTGGGGCTGGGTGCCATCCCCAGTGGTCCCATCCCCATCCAACAGCCCTGAGGCCAAACCACCCACTGCAGCGTCTACGAATACAATTCCCATTCCAGCCCTTGCTTTCCTACATGGGAGCTTGCATCCTTCCCTCCTCCCTCCGCCCTCCCTGGTGGTGCAGCTGCTCGGCTCTGCGAGGGAAAGGCTCCCAGATGTGCTTGAGAGGGAGCGGGCAGAGTCCCGAATTCCACTCCGTGCTGTGCGGACTCTTTGTATATTTTGTTTTAAGGAGAAAATATGCATCGAGTCCTCGGAGAAAGGCTGGGGACCAGGCACGTCCCTGTGATCACGACGAGCACAGGGGCTGCAAGCCATCCACCCTTGGCTTTTCTCTGCTTGCGGGATGGCAGCTCTCAGCATCATCATCAGCTGAAACCCATCTGCATTACACAGCAGGTCCCTAACCCCTTCGCTGGCTCAAAGCACCCTTCCAGAAAATGGGATTTTCTGCTAAAAGAAACCCCAAAAATCAGGCACCTAACTGCTCACATTTGCTATTTTTAGTATTTTTGGCTCACGAGCCGAGTGCCATATCAGATCAATAAATATTCACACGCTCCTAAGTGCTTTGTGGAGTAGGTTTCATTGCATTTCAAGCGCATTTAGCTGTGGCACTTGGTAGCTACATGGTTATTGCGTGAGACAGTACGTTTATGAAGTGTTGGCCTTCATTTAGTTAATCATTTCATTGATGTGCAATATAAAAATAGTATGAAACTAATTGTTTCCATAGAAACAGGAACCCAGCAAATTATTTCGTATCACAGCTTGGCAGAAGAAAAAGAAGAAACTGCTGTAATTGTTCCCATTAGTGAAACACAGAGGATTCATGCTCAATCTCTACTACACTCGGCCTCACTTCTGCTGTGAATTAAGGGACGAAAAGTCAGCGCAAGAACCACAGGAAAAAAAAGCACAGAAACAATCTGCGCTTTATTGAGTATTTGTTGTTCTGCCACCAAAACATTTTCCCTTCTGCTTTACAGGTTTCTGGCCAGCAGCTCCAAGGACTGTCACAACCATGCTGTGCGCTTGGGAACATCATGCAATGGGGCTTTAACTGTGAATGGAGGACATTGTGGCCCCACTATGGGTGGGATAAGAACAACTCTCACCTCAAGGGTGAGTGCTTAAAAGTGGAGGCAAAGCTAGCTGGTGGAGCAAGTGATGGGGGCAGGCTTCCCTGTGGTGCAAATCAGCCCATGTGCACTCAAAATGACCCAAATCATGACCTTATGGAGGCTCTTTTGGCTGTAGGGTGCACTGATGACAGAGACAATTCCCACCATCTGTGGATTTCCTCACCCTGGCAGCTCAGTGAGGAGCAGCGGGCCCTAGCTAAAAGCCTTGTGGTCCAGATGTTATGAACCATCCACCCTGGTTCCAGTAAGAGCAGTGCTCCTACAACACCACAGTGAGCAGCTGCATGGAGGTTTGAGCCATCCCAGGGTGGAGGTCAACTTCTCCATCCCCACATTTGCCATAACCAGCCACAGCACACACAATGATAAAAAGGGAACTGGCAGGACAAAACTCATCCTGATTTCCAGGCTGATGTCTGCACAACCCTACTGGCTTCTCCAACAGAACCAAGAGACACAGACCTGTTCTGTCCCAAGGTTTCCCACTAGGCTGATTACTGCTAATTGTACCACTTGTCTATCTCGCCAGCCGCACCCTGAGCAGGGCTGATAGGGTATCAGTGAGATAAGGAGCACTCGGATAGCACAGGTAACAGAACTTTGGGAGGGATTATCACCACTGCCACCCTCCTTCGGGGGGACACTGAGGTCCTAAGGATGTGTGCAGGGGCTGGCATCCAGCTGTAAGCCTTGTGGGAAATGCTACCGTGGGTTTTGGTGACTCTATCTGCAAGTTGCAGAGAAGCAAGCTGGCATTCATTTCATAGTAATTCCTTTAAATTCACTTAGCATGCGGATTATTTGTATGAGCTGCTTT
The DNA here is from genome assembly GCF_019232065.1 of Centrocercus urophasianus. Lineage (NCBI taxonomy): Eukaryota > Metazoa > Chordata > Aves > Galliformes > Phasianidae > Centrocercus > Centrocercus urophasianus. The sequence continues at coordinate 15,025,082 of NW_024884755.1, forward strand.
TGCTGTTGTTGACACAACACTGTGGAAATGGAGGCTTCATCATTTCTCCATCTTTTTCCCCCCTCCCACAGAGAAATAAATGCTGTTCTTTTAACAAATGCTGTATCTCTCATTTCATTTCTTATTTCTCCCCAACTCTGCTGGCCTACCTGAACAAATTCAGCTCCCACACTGGCACAAGGTAGGGATTTCTATCACCTGCTTGCTAAGGAAGAGACTTGGATAAGGCGTTCTTATTTGAAAACGTTTTTGGTAAATGACTTGCAAAAAGATACTTGGAATATTCACACTCAGAGACATTCTTTGTTAGATGTATTTTCTCCTCAGCACATACAGCTTCTGGCTGTATGTAAAAGCACATCACATCTGGCAGGTAAAACACACTGGCCACATCAGCACCTACACGTTGTCTTGCTTGTCTCAGAGCTTGCTGATGCACAGCAAACATCACTGCTGCATAACATAGAGGCAGGTGTGCTACACAGCTTGGCTGAGCTGGGCAACTCATGGCTGTGAGTCCCCTCACCTGAGGCTTGGGATGTTGTCCATGTCCATTGCTTCATGTATAAGAGCAACATTGGAAGCCTGGAAAGCCAGGTAAGCAGACAGGCAGACATTTTCTTCTATAAGATACCCCAATCATCTGCTCTTCCTTTCAGAGTCCTTTCAGGTCTGCATTCACATTGGTTTAAGTTACCAGAGTTTCTCATTGTCATACAGTGGAGCTCATAACAAAGCCTGTGACCAGCTCTTTCTTCGATAATTCCTTTCCCTTATTTGTTTATCTCAAGTACTGAGCTTTGTTCCAGTCCCAAAACCAAAAGCCTTTCTACCCTGCTCTCCCCTTGACTTGTTGCAGATGTAACAAAATAAATCTTTAGAAAGAACAAACCTTCACTTCCTCTCTCAGTCACAAACCCTAGGAAAGAAAAATAAATCACAACGTGAGCTCACCCTCTCTTGGAGGATACCACACTATTCCTGAAGGCCACCACTCAAACTGGAGGTGTCCATCCCTCAGAGAGATCAATGAACGCAGCAAATTAATGAGCAGCATCAGCTCGAGCTGTGACATGAAACCAGCCCCAAAAACAAATCCACGTGCAGTGCCATGAGCCAGGCAATCCTAATTCTCCATGTTACTTTTCCATTCCATGGCCTATTGGTGGGACAAAGAATTGGTACTCATGAAATCACCATTTTATGAGTGGCCAAAGTCAAGAGTGGATAAAAGCTTGCCATGATCAGTCTGAATCATGGTGGATGTGATGGCCAGCAATGGTCAGGAGTGGCACTGTGCTGCTGGCGTGCTCCCAGCATTCATCCCTTGGGAACTGAGGGCCAATGAATATCTCTGGCTCATCCCAAAACTCTGCCCCTCATCTCCCCTGACACCCACCTAATGCCTTTTAAACTGGAACTGGAAAAATCAGCAGCAGGGTGTGTTTGTTTTTCTCAATTGGCCATAGCAAAGAGGTAGAAATACACCTCCGAACAGCATTTCTTCCTCTCCTGAGAGAAGTCTCCGTATGAGAGCTGTGTTGCTCAGGAAGGCTCAACCCATCTCTAAATGTGACCAAATCACAACAGCTGTGTCTCCAGCTGACACAGGTCTAGGATAAAGACAGACTGGCTTTAAGCTGGGAGTATAAAACTGTACAGAAGCAGCGATCTGGATTTTCACCAGATAGCTTTTATTCCTTCAAGGATACTCAGGGGCAGATGAACCATGAGATATCCACAAACTGTGCTGAAGTCAGAAGGCATTTGGCCCAACACTTCAGAGGGCCGAAACGAGACTTTCCTTCTTCTTTTTCTTAAACAGGAGGTCTTTGCAGTTTTGAAACAATCTGTACAGTTAACATCGAAGAAAGTGTAATTAGACACTTCGAGGACTGGAAGAAATTAACTCCAACCACAGACTGTCACTCAGACCATTATTTAATTATTCTCCCCAAATGCGCAAAGCACTTAGTTTTAGAATAACAGAAAAGAAGTCTAACTCCTCACCAAGAGCTAAGCCTCTGGGTGGGGACGCAATGGGCTCCCAAGCCATAGGATGGGGACAGGAACGAGCACCTTGGGCACAACTTTGGGCTCTGAAGGACATGATTGATGCCTGAATGGCTGGAACACAGTCAACGGGAGTGCCCGGCCCTAGGTACAACAGGCTGTGGGAGAGAAGATCGCCTTCAGTTTCCAACATGCCAAGGAAACCGCTGAGAAATTGCTGTTTTCCTTCTTCTGCAGCACCGCGCAGAGCCGTTGACTCACCCCTCGCTACAGAAACCTGGCTAGAAAGAGATTATTGTGATTTCTGACTGTTTCTTTCCTAACTACAAAAGACCCCATTCATCTGGGCTAATTTTGACGGGAGAGCAAGGGGTATCAGTAGCATGAACTGTATCTGAGCGTCTCGACCGCATTTCAGCAAGCCATGCCTGTTGGCCAGTTCCAGCCGGTGAAATGGATATCCTCCGTTTCAAGCTTTTTAGTGGATCGTTTCTCTGGTTCTAAACAGAGGTATCTTTTCTGGCCGTGGCAAGTTAGAGAAGTACTGACGAAGCAGAGACGGCCATTTTCATGGCAAGAACAAGAGGCCATTTAAAAAGGGGGAAAAGGCCGTTCTGCTCAGTCAATGCACCAACATTCGTCTGCCTACACGCGCCCCGCATGTGCACCAAGGCTGTGTCCAGAACAGTGAATCTCTGCCTTATTTCCAAGGGGTGAGCATGAGCAAAACATACTTTTATTTTTATTTTTTGAAGATTTTGCTCAATTGTGAGCCTTCTTGGAGCTCAGCTGGGACCGCCTGCATGTGTGGGAAGGGCTGGAACATAATTGCTTTCAGCAGATATCACTGTAGTCTGTAATTAAAACATACGAGGCTGCCAGCTTCAAATTTTCTAAGCGATTTCATCTGTATTTGGGTGATCACTTCTCTCTGAGAGGCTCTTATTAAATGATATTTCAAGTTCCAGCGCACTAAATGGGTGAAAAACTGATTTTGTCCTCTCCTTCTTGTAGTCCTACAAGAAGGACAAACTAGGCAGCATGGAGAGGCAGAGCTCAGACCTCATAAGCACATCCCTTCACCAGGGAAATGCTTGGTGAAAGCTGCTCAAGAAGTGCTGCTCCAGAGACAGAGCGGAAGGTGTTGATAAAGTTTGTTAAAGAAAAGGGGGGGTGGGGGGGGAAGAAAGGCTAACAAAAAAATCTGGCACCTCCTAAATCAGAGTGACAATTTCAGTGCAGTGTTTACATGGGGTAGTAAAAATAAATTGCCTGAGACTGATTATACCCACATGGCACTCTCCAGCCAACAGGGATGTCCTCCAGTATTGGAAACCCAACACAGGGAAACACATGTGGCAATCCTCAGCCCACTGGGGCCAGCACTGCTTTCTTCCTTGCCTCAATAGATGGAAGCAGCAATGAGAAGAGGGATGTGCAACTCCCCACCAATGGACATGATCGCTTTGAGAACCACGTTTGGCTTACAAGGCCACTGCTGCTGAGTCCTACAAGGGCTGTGGGCAAATGAGCAGAGTGGGCTTGGGGCATCCTCAAGCTTTGAGAAAAAATGCCTGCTGGATCAAAATGGGTAATGGAAGAAGGCAAAGATGACAGCATCACTGTTAGAACTGTAATGAGTCACAAATGCTATTTTGATGGCTTTCTTTGAAAGATGTACACAAGAGCCAACTGATGTAACTAAAGATCTCCTAGGCTTTATAATCAGCACGGCCACAAATGCATGTGGTAGAACACATGAGTAGGGTCCCCAATCAAATAAAATAAAATTTTTTTTTTTTAAAAAAAAGAGGAAAAAAAGAGAAAAAAGGTGTTTTGAAGAGTTTTGTTTGCAACGATACCGGGACATGAAGAACATGCATCCCCCATGTGACAGAACGACTGTAACATCTTGCACGGCTGAGATGTTTAAACTTCAGAAATAAGATGGGTCACTCAGCAGACAGTTTTTATTCTTGGCAAGCAAGCTCTGAGCATGGAGAAAGTGAGCATTTTTGTCCTAAGTGTGACCACCTGGGACTGATCTGCTCGGGGGAGCAGGAAACACCGTGCAGTTGACCTGATAGAAATAGCTGCTGTTTCCTTTGCATCCCATCACCACGGGGCTGTGAGGTGCACCGTATCCCTGTGTGCATCCAATGTTTGCAGAAAAACATCAGAGAAATGGTGAGTGTGGATTAATCTGCCTGAAGAAGCCTGTGATTAATGCAACTTGGATGGTGCTGTGGGAAGGCGGATGGCTTGAAAAGATGGAAGGAAGTTTGAGGCTGTCCTGGCTTGATACTATATATGGTCTTTGGTCAGTTCTGCTTCAGAGGCTGCAGCCAGAATCAGATTTTTATTGTATTTCTTTTTCAAGCAGTAAAATGCTTGAATAATTTCACCCAACTCAAAGAGCCGAGATGGATAGGTCCACCAGTGATCCAAGTGGTGGTGGATGAGTCCACCAGCAATCCCTGCTATGAACTGGCTGCACCAGCAGGATGATTTCTCAGTGCATGGGCTATGAGCTTGACCAAGTCCCTTCCAGCAGCCCTACTTAGGCTGCAAAGCCCCAGAGATTTGTGCTTTCACACAGATCCAACCTGCACTGATAACCAGCACTGCTGAGCGTGCTGGAACATCCCCCCCTCCCCTCCCCTTTTACATCTGCTCTACATTTGCATCTCAGAAATTAGAGAACTGAGCTATGCAGAATTACAGAGCATGGGCTGGAGTATGGAACTGATTGGGTATTCAGGCTAAATAAGAAGAGTTTAAAGATCTTTCCAGGAAATTGAGTGGAACACCCAAACTGACATTCGGTATTAAATATTATATTTGTGCAGTTGCTCTGCATAGCCCGTTGGCACTGAACATCTGGGAGCACGATTTATAACATACAGAAACTGAATACCTGCTCAAAATTACGCTCATCAGAGCTCAGAAATTAAAATATTACTCTGTACACTCCGAGCCACTCCATTCCTAAAAGGTAAGGCTATTAAAATATGATTAGCTGAGCCGTATCTGGTCTCAGAAATGTCATACGCCATTACAACTGAAAAGACTTTGATGCAGTGCTCTTGGCAAAGCCCCTTGCTTGATCAGCAGCAAAGATGCCTAAGAATGAACCTTACGAATACTCTCCCCAACATCAGGAGGGAAATGCAGAAGAGAAGGGCAGCTGCTGGTTGCAGAGGCTGGAGTGGATTGGGGCTTCTATTTAGGGTGGGCAAGAGCTGAAAGCTTGACTATTATTATTATTATTATAAATATGGAAAGAGCCCCACTGTCCGTTGCACTGGGCTTCTTATCCTTGCCCAGTACAGAGGCAGCCCCATTGCTGTTCCCAACCATCTCTGCTCCCAGTCCTGCACTGCTACATTTCCAAGAGCACGACATGGGTGGTCGGGGTCACATTTCCACTCTTGCTGGAGAATAAAATCCAAACAACAGCCACAGAAAACCTGTAGGCCCTGGGCTCAGGTTGGGCTGATTGCAATCTTCTGCTTCTTGCAATGCAAGAAATTATGTATGCATATATACAAACACATGCATGCATCTTTTAGAATACCAATTAGAATGATAGAATTGTATAGGGATATAATGACGTATTATCTAACCTATACATTAAAATGATATATATTTATGTAAAACCTTTTGCAATACATGATTGTCTCTTCCAATGAGGCAGTTTGCCCTGATCACAGCACTGCACAGCATTCACCATTAAACATTTCCATGCTGAAATCTCCGTAAGGACTCAGCTAGCGGTGATCCCACCAGGTCTGGGGCACTCAGCTCTGGCCAAAGCCTTCCCTACAGCTGGCCATGTAATCCCAGCCATGAAGCCTCAGCCCTATTACCCTCTGCCCACCCCACAGCCAGAAGAATTCCCTTACAGTGAAGCCTGCATGCCCTGGCCCTGCGGGAGCTGCCTCTCCCCGCCTTTGTCAGGGCTTATTACTCCATGTTTTCACACTTATCCCCAAGGTGTTGAACTCACCCTGAAGGTTAATTAGTAATTTATTGCGCTGTCATCAGTTCGAGGCTACTAATGGCTTCAATTTAGCCCCAGGGCTCTTGTTTTTTTTTTTTTCTTTTTTCTTTTTTTTTTTTTTCTTTCTTCCTCCCTTCCTTTCCTCCTGCCTGCTTTGGAGAAGCTGTAAACTGCATGGGAAAGCAGCAAAACTACCAGCTGGAAATATGGTCTCTCAAGGGGCTGAAGGTGGCTCTGGGTGCCGTCCTGTATCCCTGGCCCAGTCAGCAAGAAAGCAATTTAAATCAATTCATGGAGAATAGCAAGGCTGAGAGCACATGGTGAGAGCATCACCAGCTGCTGTTGCAGGACAGTCTGCATAGAGGATGACGCACCGACCACATCACCTGGCCTCTGGGCATCTGCTTTTTGCATTGCACACTTGCAAGGCTCATTGCTGAGCAATGGGAGCTGTCGTGTTTCGAGCTGGTGAGGGCTGGATGGGACTAAGGAGCAGTTCTATCCATCCCATAATGCCCCTCCAGCGTGCCTCAGTTTCCCTCCCACCCCATCATAGAGATACCAAACAGAACCCCAAGGATGGCACCCTGTGTCCCCCCATGTCCCCATCAGCCCTGTCCATGTGCTGATATATATATTTTTAAATTACTTTTTTGGAAAATAACCGAATAACTCCATTTCCTGTGTTTATACAGACCATTAGGTAAACCAGCCACGGGAAGGGGGGAGAGAAAGGATGCAGGATGGGAGCAAGCTCTACAGCCAGGTTAGGAGGAGAGAGGTCAGCTGCAGGGAAGGTGACTCATGAGTGTGCCCCACTGGGGACAGGTGGCATGTGAGGCTTCATGTGGGTTACAACAGCAGGATGGTGCCTGGCTACCCACTGGGCTCTGTGCATCCTCCCTGCTGGACTGGGATTCAAGGGGGAGAGAGCCTGGTAGAAGGGAAATCGAGTAATATTAGGGAAAAAGGGACAAATCCGACCTCATCAAGAATGCAGTTTCTACAAAAAGGCTGTGATGTGGCTCTTCCAACAGACACAAGCCAGTGGCAGAGCAGGGCAGCAGGGTGCTCACATCAGGTATGAGTAAAGGGGAAAGGTGCCTTTCTCAGAAGGATGAGACCCAATTGCTCACTAGAAAGGAAGAAGGTATTGACATTAATTTGGGTTTTGATGAAAAAAAAAAAAAAAATTAAGAAATAAAAGAAAACCTATATTTAGCTTCCGACTTCAGACACAGCCTGAGGATTCCTATAGTAACATCTGCTATTCCCCTCCCCTGTTTAATTTATGGCCGTTAACTTTAGGGCTAAGGACAGTTTATGGAAAAAAACACCTGCTTTCTCCTACTCCCAGGGCAAGGGTGGAATTTTCTCTGACTCTGCATCCTAAATAAAGCTCCGTTCCAGGCCCCGATGATTCATAGCACGGCTCATGCACACATGCCTTATGTTAGGAGGCCCTGTCAGATGCTCATGCCCCTTTCTCCAGGACTCGAGCACTGAGTTCATTTATACGCATCACTGGGGCCATTCTGGGGGAAACCTGAGCCCAGAGATCCCACTGTGCCCACCTCCTGCAGAAAGGCTCTGTCCGTGTTGTGGCCAGTGGGATTGCAGTAAATCCTCCCAGTTTGGGCCTGATTTTGCTGCTTCCCAGCAAAGTGCATCTTCTCCAAACGCACCTTAAGCACGCACTGAGCTCAGCCCCTGCTCTGCTTGCTCAGCAAGGCAGTGTCTCATCCTTCCAACAAAGATCCCTGTCTCTGCTGCTGTCAGGATGAAAGATGGCGTCAAGCTTTCACTCAGGGTTGCTTGTCAAGAAGTAAAACAATTCAGGAAAAAAAAAAAAAGAAAAAGAAAAAGAAAAAACTGAAAAGAAAGTAAAAATGGGAATTGTTGGCAGCAAAAGGAAGATAAAAGCAGGACGCTCATCCAAGCTCATGTCTGAAAACTGATAGGCAGCACTCATGCAGCATACAAAGACCTCCCACGGAGTGCAGTGCTGAGATTCGGAGCATCCCACAGAGCTGAAGCCCCAACCAGGCTTTGCCCACCCCACGATGCTCCCTTATGGGGTGGGGGCTCCTCATCATTCAGAGCTGGGAGCAAAGCGTGGTGGTGGTGGCGGGGAGAAGGCTCTGACTAATCTTGTAACCTTTCCTTTTAGTGTTTAAGAGAACCGAAGTCTGTTTACAATAAAACAGAGTGATATTTTTCATCCTTCCAAATGGAACAAGGGTTATATAAACAAAGTAACCTCAGACACAGCAAACACCTGTTGGAGGGAACTGGCTCGCAAAGACACGCACAAGCTATCTGTCTATCTATCAAGGCCTCCTGTTGACTTGCGGTCAAGTTCAAGTTGAAGTGCATGGCACAGATTTGCTGATGGAAGAAGGCTGTGATAAGCAAAAGCATTAGTGAGTGCCCGTGGTTTCTGCTCCAGAGGTTAGCAGAACAGCAAGGAACAGCTTTAGGTCTGAATGTACCCAAATAATTTCTTAGCCAGGTTGGAGCAGTTTTCCCTGTTCACTGGTATCTCACTTCCAAGAAGAAACCCCAAATCAGGAAGTTATGGAATAAACTGTTGCAAATCTCTCTGTCTTCCTTCTACTCCCTAGCTCATGTTTCAGTCCTGCACCAAAATATGTAGGCTTTGATTTCTTCCAAACTGCTGCGGTTTTGATTTTTCTCCCGAAGTAATCAAATTGAACACAACTGCGAGCATATGATCCTGCAGACTGGGCATGAAACCATTAAGCCTTTTGGCTTCAACGGTGTCTTGTGGTGGTGGGTTCCACAAATTAATTATGCATCTCTCGCCACAATATGAGGCTCCACGGTATCTTTGCTAATCACCAACCTAATGCATCAAGATCAGTGATTTCATTTCCTTCTATTCTGCCTTTTTTTTTTTTAATCACAAAGGTTTCTCCAAACCACCCGGAACCGTGCCTGGGAAATCTTACACCTGTGATCCAGTGATGGTTTAGGGTGAGCTCTGAAGCAATGCAGAAATCACAGAATTGAAGATGTTTGGAACTTCCAAAGTTCATCGAGCCCAACCCCAAATGAAAGACCTCCAACAACCCTGGCTTGGCCTGCTGTCAGGTTCTCCTGACATCCCTACATCCCAGAAGCCTGTGGGGAGGTAATCCAGGAGATAGCCCAGCATTCAATAGTGCAGAGGTTAGTTTGATGACTTGCTTTATTGTGTAGCATGATTGGAATTGGTGAAATGAGCACAGACTTTTTCAAAAGCAAGTCAGAAGAAGATGTGGCCTTCTCCATCCTAAGGAATGACATTCCCCATGAAATGGGAGAAGAATTTTCAAAGCTATTCAAAATCATGACAAGTTGATCCTCATTTCAGATTTTCCTCATCTAATAGCAAGGCAGAGGGATGTTATTAATTCCAGCACACCACAAAGGAGATTCCTCATGCAACAACCTAGTTCCACTGTAGCTGTGCATGCATGCCAGCCTGTACCTATTCAAATATCAAGCTTCACATCTTTGCATCTTGGCTTTCAGCAGGTCTGCCTCAATGAAGTTGAGGAAGACTCCAGCAGAGCACCAACCACGCATACACCTGACATCCAACCCCAGCTGATAACCCGACATGGCACACTGGGACTGCAGCTGATAACACACAAAAAGAAACACTCTCTTCTGCCCTGTGCATGGTTGTAACTCTTCCAAAAATGTTGCTAAAAAAACTTTTTTCCACCTGTAATGAGAGAGGCTGCCTTGTTTGCCTGGGCTTTGTAAGTGCGTGCTGACAGGTTGTGTGTAATGTCATCTCCCTGTTCTTAGCCCTGTTCCAAGTTCGGAAATCCAGAGGGAGGAATGGGGACTGCTGTGCTGGAAGGGGAGGGGGCTGTTTCATTTCTACGTTTTTGCTCCATTGCCTGATTTTTCAGAAGCTTTCAGACACCAAGAAAAGCATAGTTTATCCCATACCCACACACCACACCCCAGCCAAACCAAGCAATAACCTGAGTCTACCTTTATTACTAATGATAGAGTCATAGAGACATACGATCGTTTGAAGAGGAAGGCGCTTTTAAAGGTCACCTAGACCATCTTCTCTGCAAATGAGCACTGATATCTACAGCTACACATCAAACCAAGACATGATAGTTCTGTGGTACAGCAGAGCAAAGAGGGTTGCTCTTGTCCTAACCCAACAGGTTGATATAGATGATGGAAGTCACATCCTCCAGCCCAGCAAATATCTGTGGTCGCTTGGTACTCAGTTCACTATCAACGCAGTGGTCTCTGCACTCATTTTACATAAAGTTGCCCAAGTGTTTTTTCATGTCTATCTCTATTCTACGTGTTTTATGAAATTTAATTAATGCTTACAACCCACTTGGGTCAAAAAAAGGGGTCTTGAAGAAGGTGGCTTCTCAACTGCACCTTTCTCATCCTTTCCAGGTCATGCTCCACCTCTCTGACTTCGCACACTGTAGCACAGCCATTCTCTTGCCCTTCTCTTGAGGCCATACTCAGCACGTGGGCATTTCTTTAAGACACCACTGCCCAGCTATATCTGGCCTTGGCCACATACAACTCTTCTTAATTTGTACCAGTCTCTCTTACCTATCTACTCAGCAGTGTTTAAAAAGCAAATTAACTGTAATTTGGCTTCCTGACTGCGTGTAGGACATGCTTTCTGCCCTGTTCTTTGCTCTTTTGGTTTATCTGACTTTTCTGTGGAACGCTCCATGTACATGCTGGGAAGCAGACAGTAAGTCACAAAGCTCTTAACATTTTCTCTTTGTGAAGAAATCTGGCATTTCATCTTTAAATACTTATTCAACTTGTTCCTTAGTATAGTCTTAATATAGCTCCTTTACTGTGTTCCAGTAACAGCCAGGCACCATGTCATAATAGTGACTCATCTTCTTATCCAAGACTATACATACTCCTTACAAAAACACACAGCTGAGCACTCTTAAATATTTATCTCATCCCCAGAAGAGAGATAGGCCTAGTATCATTAGGTCTGAGCCAGCATTTGTGTCCAGGTTTAGATCCCAAGTTCTCAGCTTATGCTGCACTTTCTAGGAGGGTCAGATCAGAGCAACTCCACTCAGAGGTCTTTGTGCTGTTTCCTGCACAGGGTTGGAAAAGAATTCCCATTCCTGTCTTGGAAACTTGGATAACAGAGCAGAGCAAGGACACAAGGTGCGTGCAGCATGGACTTTGTGCATTCATTCCTGCAGCAGACTTTTAAGAGACAGGATGATGCTTGGGTGCCATGCAACCCAGCACCTCAAAGGTCCCATTGCCAGCAGGAGTTCTGGGAGGAGAAAACACGACTGCACCATCAGCTCTGAGTTTCTAATGTGGCATTATAAAATTGACTTGCTGTGGATCAGGTCAGACCAAACTCTGAGCCCACTTCCACTGATTTTGCAACACTGCAAAAAGCAGTGACGTTAGCCAAGTCATTCCCATATAAACAAGAACAAAATCAAGTGGATGAAACTTGGATCTGGACAGGGGTGCTCTGATCCAACTTGCTGGCTCGAGCTTTCCTGAAACCGACATCCAACTTGGGCAATGAGAGCAGCAGAGCAAAACTCACATGTCTATCTCTCCTTTCCCAGCCTGTCCAAGGAGTCATCGTTGTCCCAGGCAACCACGGCCGTTCCTAGCACTCAGTGCTTTCTGTATTTACACAGACACACTCCCTCAAGGTCACCTTTTGGCTGCTTCTTTCCCATCTCCTGGAGCCCAGCATTATCTCTGCCGATTGCTTCCAATTATAACACATTCTTGATTTTTTGACTTTTTAGATAACATTGAAACTTCTTCCAAGCTACTCTGTCTTCCTGCCAGTACCTTTTCAATCTGATGGGAGATGTGTGCACCTCGTATCTCACAAGACTGACTCCCAACTCTAGGCATTGGGGCATAATACCACTGTGCCAAAACATGACATAGAACTCAACACTGAGCTAATACAGCGAGCATTGTGAATTAATAGCTGCTCAAAACGCATCAATACTTTCATCAAAACTTTTGTTTTCAGGGTTCTTGGAAAGCCAAGCTGTGAAGGTACAGACTAAGGAAACAACAAATAAACAAATGCAGACTGGAATAAAATATCTGGTCCTTGAGTAATCTGCTTCTTACAGATCCCTGCTGGGCAGGGATTCGAGTTCCACACAGCTCTGTGCCTCTCATTGGTTTCTGTGGCTAACAAGTGAGCAGCCATTGTAACTCAACTTCAAGCATTAGGGGCAGGTGATCCACACTGATCCAGGCAGCCCTACAAAATAATCACAAGCTTGGATGCGCTCCGGATGAGCAGCTATGACTGCTTTGTCCATATCAGGTCCTGGAGAACCCAGCCACAGCCCTGGCCACCACTCCTGGCTCTGTCCCTCCATCTTCACCTTCCCCTTCCAGTCCCCATTCCAGCACAGTTGAGCTTGGCTCTGCCTCCCCATTCTTCACACAACAACACGCAGCTCTGCTTAAGCTGCTGAGAAACCTTGAGATGTGTTTCAAAAACCCCACTCCCACCACAGCCAGTGTCAGGCTCTCTGTGGCTGCAAGCCTCACCCAATCCAACAGAGCAACACGGAAAAGCACCACCTGACTTACTTGGCTCTAACCCTTTGATTATTGACTTCAATGGGAAGAAACGCTGGGCCTCCATGACTTCTCGCTGACCCCAGAAGAATTTAAGCAACAAACTGTTCTCTTGTCCTCTGCAGCTCCCAGAGGAGCTCCCAGTGGAACAGACCATGAGCGTGTGCAAGGTAAGCAGCCCAGCATTCGGAGAGCACAACAACGCCAGGGCCGAGAATGCTAATTGTTCTCCATTGCCCCCAGTGATTTTAGCATTTCATAATTCCTCTGCTGGCTGACAGCTGGATTCTTCTCTAATTAGAAACCAGTTGTAGTTGAAAAATCAGACATTTCCTGGAATTTAAATAGCCAGTTTTCCACCAGTCGGAATCCAGCGACACAACCGTACAGTCCTGTTCTAAACATGCTGGGGAGCACAGTGGATAAGTAGGGAAAAGGGGAATCTGAGGACTTGACTTTCCTGCCTTCAGATACACTCATTCCTGGATCTTCACATCCTAACTAATCTGATATTTAAGCTAACTAATAACTAACCTGATGTAAACTGATATTTTTATTTCTAAAGAAGGAAGTAATACTATTCATCCATGCAATTGCAATTTAATCTTTTAAAATTCTTCAATACTGGGGATAAGGCTGTGAGGGACAGAGTTGGCAGCTGACTATATGATTATTCATTTATTCTTTTAGGAAACACATTTATTCATAACCAAAGCAGAATTAATACTGATTATTTCCTTGGCTGATGTAGGACCGGACCACTTTCTCTCTGCTGCAAATTGCTATGATAGTAAGGAATAAAAAAACCCAGAACTCCCCAACCTTCAACTATCGAAAAGGCAAAAGGAAAAGGCCTGGGACAGCTGGTGGTATCCAGGAAACTCCATGAGCAGAGACCTACAGCCCTGTAATCCTAATTACATCCTTGGGGACCAACAGAGAAGACAGAGCTGAACACACACCAGTACAGAAAGAAACAGCAACACCGTCTGACAGCCTGTCTTTTCTGTGCCAGAGCACTCAAATGTATTTTTCAATCTATCTCTAGTGGTCAGGGGAGAAAAATAACCCTTCAGCTGTGTGTAATTAAAAAGGGTGATATTTGAGTTTGCAAGCAGCCTGATAAGAGCTGTTAGAGGTTTAGAGAGCCTGCCTGGTCCTGTGAGCCGTGTCCCAAGGCCTTCTGAAGGGATGTCACTTAGCTGCATCTTTGCCTTCATTAAGAGGGAACAACCATAAATAGAAGTGGGCATTGCATACTTAATGTGACTTCTGAAAATGTGATGATGATATGAAGAACTGCCCCAGACTGGAAACCCTGAGGCAAGAGCTCAGAAGCGATTGCATCTGGGGCATCTGCATACCAAGTACTTTCCAGAGAAAGCTGTCTTAATTGTGAAAGAAATTTACTCACTCAAAAAACAACCGCCAACATTGCTTTTTTTTTTTTCCTTCTTTTTCCCTTGGGGTAGCAGGGTTTCCCCCAGAAGATCCCATTCTCATGGCCTTGTCTATTTTGTCATCATGTGAGAAACACACAAATGAAATCCACCGTCAGAGCCTTCTGCCAGAATCAAGAATCCTTCATCCCAAGAGGATGCATCAACAGATCACCTCTGGCTCACCAAGAGAATCATAGGATCACAGAACGATGGGTTGGAAAGGACCTCAAATATCATCCAGTTCCAATGCCCTGCCATGGGCTGGTTTCCAGCCACCAAATCAGGCTCTAGACCAGGCTGTTCTTGGGCACCTCCAGGGATGGGGTAGCCACAACCATTCTGAGTTACCTGTAACAACATCACGAACCTCTCTTTTACTTGCAATGAAGTGCATTGCTTTGGGTAATGGCCTCCTGGAAAGCATCTGGGGAAGCAGCAGGTATTGCACATGTACACACATAGAGTCAAACCAAAGGCATTTGCACATCTGAGACCTTACAGCATTATCCCATCCCCAACTCATTTAAGGCATAGGTGAGAAGCTGTGGCAAATGGTCTGGAAAGGACACAGATGCTCTGCAGTTTGTCCCCAGACAGCATCCTGTCCAATGCGTGGTTTGCCAGATGCATTTAAAAAGCTTCCCTGGCCTTCAGCAAGGAAAAGAGAAAAAAAGGAAGAACACCTGTTTCAAGGAATAGCAGCAATTCTGGAGAGCATATGCAAAGGCTTCCAGAGGGGTTTTAAAATGGACTTGTCAAGCAACTTAAATGGAAATGTTATTCCTAAAAGTTTATTCTGAGATTTGTGCATACTTAACCCATAAACCCACAGCAAACAAACACTGCGTAAAAGCCCCATGGGTAAAGAGAAATAACAAAGCCCACATTGATCGCTACGGTTGCATTGGAGGAAATCTCTTTGGAAGAGGCTGCTTGACTCAAGTTCAACCTTTCTGCCCATGCAGAGCTTTCCATAGCATGCAGGAGGATATATTTCATCTAGCGGGGGCTCTGGTGCATGTCCAGCAAATCCATGATGCCAAGCTAAACCTTTGCCCGGTTATTAGTGCTTGAAAGGTATGTGAAGATTTTTAATATTAAGGAAGGCTAAACAGAAATGTCTGTTTTTCATAATTGCACAGTGCTCCCAAGACAGCTGTTCAGCCATCTTGAAAATCAATGTTTTGATGCCCTTTGAACCTTCTTTTCCTGTTGAGCGTCTCTCCTACAGGTTGCTCCCCAGGATGAAAACAATAAAAGCAAATATATAACAGTAAAGGCCTGAGGTTAATGTCTTTAACAAGATAATGTTACTTAAGGGAACTGTAAACCAAATCATTCCTAAATTCCATTTGTTCTTTGCAATCTAGTATATATTATGAAACCATATGTGTGTGTATGGATGTGTATGCATCGCACAGGACTTTTTACAGCTCCATTTTCACATTATGTATTTCAGTATTCCCATACCGTGTGGATTACTGGGATATTATTATTATTCTAACTATTTAACCATTTTTAATAGCTTCCCATTACAGCTGTGCCATAAGGGATCCCATTGCTTTGTAGCTGGCTGCAGGTCTATTGATGCCAGCTTATTTTACCAAGAAGAATTTCTTTCTGTGGATTTAATCTCAAAAGTCCATTCATTCCAACTAACTTGGACACGTCCTTCATATTTGTTCAGTTTCACCAGAGAAGAGCTTGGTAAAATTACTTTGAACTACCTTCCTTTTGTGTATATGAACACAGGGGAAACAAGAAAAAAGAAAACTCAAAAGGGTAAATAATTCTGATGAGTGTGTACTGTTTTTATACCTAGTGAAAATGTATCTCCCAAAATGTTCGGGTTACTCTCTCCAGGAGTTAGTTACTTTGATATTCCCTGCAATTCAATTAGCTTCAAGCAAATTTGATACGAAACTAGACTCTGACCCTGTGTGTTTTTTCTTGATTTTCATGGAAATGGTACATATAAATAACTGCAGACCAAAGGAGCGAGACTAGTTTATTTAACTTCATATTATCTACAATTCTATAAAACCTGGAAATAAAACAGAAACATAATCCTACCAAAACATTTTGGAGGATGTCCAGAAAAATCTAAGGACACTTGTATCTACTTGTATCATTGGGCTCATTTTCATTAATACAAGATAATAGAAATCCCTGGCCGTGGGATTTCTGAACCACCCTGTAATGACACAAGTTTCAGCTGTACGACCCTTCAAACTGCAAACCAATGTAGGCAAAAGGGAAGAGAGCTGAGGATATGATCACCATGAAGAAACAGCCTGATGGCTTTGGAAATGGTGATCTGAGAACACTGTGTGCAGCCTGTTGTCTCTCTACTATATGTGGCACTTGTCTCTGACAAGTGCTTGCCATGAGGTTGCCACGGGGATCAGTCAGTAAGTTATTTTACTGCAAATCAAGAACCTACCCTAGGTGGTCAGGAAGGAAAGCAAAAAGCCTTCCAATATTCCTTGTGGCAAGATAGGTTTAATCATTCCTTATGATTCCTTATGACTATCAACACCATCGAGCTGAGTTCCCTCCCACCATCACGGCTCTGTAAGGAGCATCATTGTGCCTCAAAATGCAGCATTGGTTGCAAGGACATGCAAACCAGTAAGTCCAATAGGGATGAGCAAGATCTTGCACAGAGAATTTCCTTCTGGGATGGAGAAAACATGCATGTGAGCCACCCAGTAGATCAACTGCAGAGCCAAGGACCGTTTGCATCTCTCCATGCTGTTGCTGTCTCATTAGCCTAGTAAGATTTGGCAGTTATTTTCTCATTATAGGAGTGCCTTAAAACCTCTGTGCTAACCCAACCCAACCACTCCATGTTGGGCACCCAACAAGGCCTACAGGGCACAGCAGGACTGGCCAGGAGGAGGCTGGAGATGAAGGCTCTGCCTTGACACAAGCCACCTGCATGGGCAGTGAGGCTGCTCTGCATGGCTCAGATTTAATGGGGCTGGTGTTGGCTTTTACTACTACCCTGTAAAATGTCATCTGTAAATGTAAGCATTACCCCTTTCTTCTTGCACAAGCTAGATGTTTTCACATCAAAATGGGTTCTTAGATAGGTTCTCCATGTTTTGCTTGCTTTTTTAGTTTTAACTGCATTTTAGCCCAGCCTCACTGTGCCATTGCAGCTCCTGGTGGAACACAGCCTTAGGGCTCATTAATGCTTCCTTCTGTGCCTCAGCAGGAGCATCACCCCACAGCATGGAGCAGAACAGGTATCAGCCCCGTTCTGCCATTTTTCAGGGTTATACATGCCTTTGGAAGGCCAGTATCTCCTATAGCAGAGAGATGTCCAGTACTTCTCAGAAGCTGGAAACTTCAAATTAAACAACCAGGCAGTAGTTTTCAGATGCATTTTTGTACCTCACCACTGCATGCTGTAAAACCCACTGCCCTAAGGATGCTTTGAATGCCAGCTGCATGAATGGATCTGAAGAACCAGTGAGAGATTCCTAGTTTAAAGACCCATTGGAGGCTCTTGGTTCCATGGAACAGAGCCTCCCAGTGCTGGGAGAGGGAAAACCACACCAGGAAATTCTTTAGACCTTGCTGCCTTTTCCTCTTTCCTGGGTGCTGCCCAGCAGCAGAGGGGCAATTGCTGGACTGATCCAACCCGCAAAGCTCTGCGTTCACCTTTTCCTCCCAAAACAGGTGGTGCAAATGATCATTTCCATTCTACAGATGGGAAAACAGAGGGATGCACAGATGCCAGCATCTGTGGAGGTAGAGACGTACATATTTCTAGTATTTATGCCAGAAAGACAAACTGACACTCCACAGTAACAAATATATTCTGAAACAACAGAAAAGAAACTTCTACTTCGACCTCCCACTGACAGGCTGTTTTTATATATATATGCCTATATATATGTTTAGGGGAAAAAAAACAACGCAGAAAGGCCCCAAAATCTTTTAATCTAATCTTGGCTATATTTTCCCCTCCAATGCCTAAGGGATACAAGATTTTTTAGAACAGGAAACCTTTGATTTCAGAGCTTTTATGTTTTTGCAATTTCCCAGTTCAAACTCACAAAAAAAAAAAAAAAAAAAAAAAAAAAAAAAAAAAGAAAGCGTGTTGATTTTTAAGCAAAAAGCAAATTGCAGTGTGTGCTTAAGGTTGATTCTCCCACTCACTGGAGCTACTCCTGGAACAGAATTAGGCTCGTGTAAAGGGTTTTGATTATCTCACCCTTAAGCAACACAACCTCGGGAGCACGCAAGAGAGCAGCATCCCCTTCTGTGCCTTACAGGAACATTGAGAGGTGGTGACAGATGCATTAAGGACACACTTGGGCATTTGCCTTCCCATTAGCATGACTAGCACGAGGTTTGCACACCGGGTCAAGGCAGGATCAAGCATCTCCCTGACAGCAGCACAGCTGTAGGATCCTTTGTCTTCCTGAGCCTAGTGGAAAACTTCCCACTGACTTCAGAGGTTGGAATTAGAGCCACGAGAAGCATGTGGATGGCACTAACCCATTTTTCCACATTGCAAAATACGTATGTATGCAAGAGTAAGTGCAAAATCCAGCCCTGTTTCGCTCGTCCTCCCTGGAGAGGAGCCTCATCTCTTCACTTTTGCCCTGTCCTATCCAGTGTGCTGGGACCACGCACTTTAATAAGTCTTTTTCGTTCTCTCCCCACCAACATGTTCACACTCCTTTTATCTTCAGCATCACCTCTCCGGTTCTAAATGAAGTTACTGCCCTTAAATGACAGCTGTCAGTCACTCCAGGTGACAGGACAACTCAGGGCTTTGACACACCCAGCTGGACAACTCATGCGGACATAGAATCACAGAATCATTAAGGTTGGGAAAGATCTCTCAGCTCACCAAGTCCAACCATCAAACCATCCCACCATGCCCAGTAACCACATCCCTCAGTGCCACATTTGCCCTATTCCTGAACACCTCCAGGGATGGTGACTCCACCACCTCCCCTAGCAGGCTGTGCCAACACATCAGCTCTCTTTCAGAGAAGAAATTCTTCCTGTAGGTGCACTCACACAAATTCCCATTATTTTCAGTGAAGCCATCCTTGCAGGACACAACCCGATGGAAAAAACTTCTGACAACATTTCAGCTGGATGGGGGCCCACACAACAGAGAAGACCTTGGATTGGGTGCTGGAGCTCCATCTCCCTGCAATTTGCTTTTCAAGTTTAAATACAAAGCCTCTTTGATGCCTCAGCCCTTACGAGGGCTCAGAATAATGGCATGTTTATTACGAGAGATTAATTCTTTTTTTCTTGGAAATTTCTGCTTTGACTCCTCTTGTAATTTATAGGCTTACTGAAAGCAAAGCAAGGGCAAAGAAGCTGCTCAGTGGAGATCTTGCTGCCAGAAGTGTCACTTCCATCCTCAATGCTTTCTGGTGATATCACATACACTGAACGTGGGTAAAAAGTGGATGGGAACACAGGCTCTGCATCAGCACCTAAGTGCTTGCAGACCTGGAAAAGTAAAACATTCATGTGGTGATACATTTCCTGCTAATGTCAATGCCCAGAAAAACAGGAAAGTTTCTTCACGTATATATACATATGCATGAATATAAAGTGAGGCCTTTGCAGATGGTAGAACGAATGCCAAAATAGCGTGGGGCAAAGCAAATTTCTGCATGCAGAACCTTTCCTCTTCCTTTACATGCAGGTTAAATGGGTAATTAATAAAGGCATTTAATCAACTGCTGATAATTCCAACACCAGCAGCCGCTTCATCTCAGCTTAATTATGGTTACGAAGGAAGTGACGATGAATTTTCTTTTGTCAGGCAAGCTGAGAAAATGGGTGTTTCTGCTGACAGTGCTCAGCATCTCCTGAGGCTGATGGGCTGAGCCTTGCATATATGGTCTGGGGCAGGTAAATCTGGTGACAAGGATGTATGTAGGGGACACCGTGGCATATCCCTATCTGCACCAGCCCAAATCCTATCTATGAACCTATCACTTTTTGCTCCCTCCTATTCAGACACGAAAAACTTGTGGCTTCTCTACACTGTGACAACTGGAGCAATCACAACCAGAGCCATAAGCAAGCCCAGCAGAAAACTTCCTCTTGTAAGAAAAAATTTAGTTGATCTGTCTGAATTGTTATTTACTCTACTAGGAGAGGAATTTAGTCAAGCCTGGATAGAAAACATTTCAGGGGAAGGAGAAAAGTGACAAATGGAGAAACCACATGCCCCATCTTGCTGAAGCTCTGCACAGGGGCTGAGGTTCGATCTGGCTTTCTTATGTTTCAGAGGTGGTCAGCTATCAGCTAGGAATCCAAAGCCACAGACTAGAATAAATCTTAGGAGATCGCTTTTAACCCACAGCAGTTACAATAATAAAAAGAAAAAGACTGCACTGAGCTCTGGCAAAGCCGTTTCTGTAGAAGTTTAATTCTTTTCTTTCCCCGTGAAAAATGACGGTTCCCCCTGCCTTCTCTCTACTTCAATCCCAGCAATGCTGCATTTATTCTAGTTGACCACGCACTTTCCTTCTCCTCTCCTTCCCCCTTGCAGCAGAGCATTAATGAATGGGAACATTTTTCTTGCTTTCAGAGGCATTGCAAATAGTTTCAAAGTAAATTCTCTGGAAGCCCAACAAGAGCCCACACTTCCCCCTGTAGTGCATTCATGGCTAGGAACCCAGCAAGGAGAAATCACCGTGACCCCATCCTCATCAGGAAAAATAAATACATTTTCTTCCATCTGAACTGCAATCCTGCGTGGAACAATTTAAGCCTTTCCTGCCGCCTCCAGACATTGAGGTTTGTAATTGAAATCCTGAGGAACAGAATTGGCCAGCAGGCAAATAAGAAACTGTCACCCCTTTGCATCTGCTTTGATTTTGGATGATTTAACCAGCCAAATGATCTTTGCTTTTCATTAATATTTAATATTTTTTCCCCTCTCCCTGAGTACAGTAAGGTGTTATGAGTGCTACTCTCTGGAACCAGGAATGAAAGCTTCCATCCACCCTGCTGATGCTGAGCTGCCTCCAGCCCAGCCTGAAGCCATCACTCTGGGGGAAAAGAGGAAACCATCTGGCCTTGTGGGATGCTTAAAGCATTCAGTCCTTTGGCCAGAAAGCTGCTCTTACAGAAAGCTCTACTGCATGATGATTACAGGACATCGCAGCGACCTGAGCAACCCTGTAGGCTTCAAAGCTGATCCTCCTTTGGCTGGCACCAGAGGGTCTCCAGCAGTCCTTTCCAAGATAAATATGATGTGGTTGTCACGACTGCTTTGGCATAGGAATCGCAGTATTCATAAGATGATAATTCCTAGAGGTAGGCTCTGATGTGCAAGCAGCTGATGGTGCACCATGGCCATGCCCTAGGAAGCAACACAGACTGGGAAGCAAACAAAGTGGGGAGATTGGAGATAATAAAGAGGATTTTTATGACAAATGTGATGAGGCACTACAACAGGTTGCCCAGAGGTGATACAACCTGTATCAGGGGCTCTGAGCACCTGGTGGAGCTGTAGGTGTCCCTGTCCATTGCAGGGGAGCTGGATCAGATGGCGTGTAAGGGTCCCTTTCAACCCAAACCATCCTATGCTATGGGTCCCTTCTAACAAAAATAAATAAACAAAATCCTGAAATAAACCAGAAATCCCTTTGAAGGACGCCCACATCTTAACGCAAGAGGTTGGCAGGTAGCAGCAGAGCTGCAGTAAATTCCTGCAGACCTCCTGGCTTATTTACGAGGCATCTCAGGCACCATAAATGGCTTTGATTTTTGTGAAACATGTCAGGAAAGGAGGAAGGGAGCAGGAGAAAGGAAGGAGGGCTTCTCTTGAGAAGACACCCAAACAAGCTAGGATGAAGAGGCTATGCAATGACCTGGGTGGGCGTCAGGCCCACACCCCGCTCCCCCGTGGATCACAGCTGGGAACAAGAAGCAGTGAGAACACTCATTACTATTTACCTTGGCCTCATGCTGATGCTACAAAGCTGCTCCTCTACCCGCTTTAGGTGACCCTGACACAAGCCTTGAAGAAACATCAGTAAGAGATATCCCTATTAAATCTAGCTGGAAGCTATTCAGCACATATTTTCCCCTTTCCAAGACAGCAAGGCTGTGACTAACCAAAGACGTTTGGGAGAAGTTTTTGCTTTCCCTGGGCATAGAATTTTGTTTTATATTTCATTCCTCCTTTATATTGGTGGAACAAAATGGAACACCCAGACCATTTCTGCAGCCCTTCTTCCCTTTCTTAGTTTGGCTCTGTCCTTTATTTTCATTTTTTTCACATGCTCAGCCCCAAACTCATTAGAGAGTAAAACCCTCCCTAGAAATATGGGCAAAAAAAAAAAAGGAAAAAAACAAAAATCCTCAGTTTATAAGCAAGCCTGCATAGCTCAGGTGGTGTCAAAAAAGAGTTTGCAAGTCCATCCTATGAGCTTAACTACTGCCATCACTCGGTATTGCATACACTCGATACCAAACTCCTTCCCATATCAATTAGAGAATCCCAACCAGACATCAGCCCTAACCCACTTGCACGCCTTCCCACCTGTGTACAGCTTTACCTTTGGAGCTAGAAACGATTCTTGTTGACTGCTACAAAATCCTGCATGTGTGGGCATCCCAGAAACACATTACCCTCCACCAGATTAACTTCACAACAGCCCTTTCCACACAGACAAAAAAAGAAAATCTTACGGCTCGTTATAATATATCTTATTTAAATTGACCCCACACTTTGGTTAATTACTCCTGAGTCAAGGAGCAACTTGTTCCATGAACAATAGCAGTGTGGGAAGATCTCACAGCACATCACAGGAAACCTCGGGAGGAAGCAACCAAGACGAGCTGGATGGAGAGCTCATTTCGGTCCTTCCAGCTTCCTTTTCCAATTCTTTTTTACTGCCTAGGACTCTGAAAGTTTTGATGCCATCTCAGGAATAAAAATCTGTGTATACAGATTACAATAACAACCGAAAAGACTATCGTCTCGCAGCTCTGTGTATTCTACAACAACGAGCACTTCAACAAATATAAATAAAAACAGCTTTTCCTCTTCTGACTTGTCCCGTGGAGATTTAGTTGGGGCTCCACATAATCCATAGGATTTCTGAAGCTTTTAATTTTAACCAAGTAATTTGTACGACTGCCCGAGACGCTTCCAAATGTGCGGTAACTGGATTTTGGTACTCTCCCAACCACCTAATTAAAACCATAGAATAGAATCATTCGGCTTAGGTGATTTTTAATTCTTCTTTCCTCCTCCTTTTATTTTTTAATCAAAAGAGACCTTCTGAGTCACAGATCCAGGGGATTATTCCAAACAGCACTTTGGAAAGGGCACACACTGGAAATCCTATATAGCGGCGGAGGAGAGTTGTCACGCATGTGTGTAGAGCTCGTTTAGACTGGATGCCAAAGGTTACGGTACACACAGGAAAAAATCAAATTACTATGATCCTCTTCTTACTGAATCCCTGTCAGAATGATGTAATGAGGAAAAGAAGATTTCCCCTTCCAAAGTCTTAACGAGGATTTTGGAACAACTGATGTAGGAGCGGCCCTAGGGGAGCTCGGTACAGATGTCAAGCGTTGAGGAGCACCAGGAAACGGTGCACAGCAAAGCCTCACAGCTCACGGGAGATATCCTCCTTCAGAGGACCCCAACAGCCTGCTGCAGACCAGCCTTCATGGGGATAAACCCAAGCAACAAAATGCAAGAGATTTCCCCCAATAGGTGCTGCCTATTTGGAAACAGCAGCCTGTGAACAAGACGTGGCTTCTCTCCTTGCTGCGTCGGTACAGCCAGCAATCAAGATCTGAGCCTTTTATTGCAATTGTTCAGCACAATAACACAGATTGAAGTTTGGTTTTCGCGGTATCTGGCTAGGCATGTCAACCTGATGTGGATCAAAGGCTACATGGTAGAATTAAGCAAATATAATCAGTGTAATATGATTCATTCTTGTCCTGCTGAGCAGATGTTTGAACAGATGTCAGGTGAAAAAAAATATGTGCTGGGGAGTTAGCGCATTATTTTAAATTAGTGCATTTAAGAGACAGGAATATCTTTGTTAATCCCACTGAAGGTGAAAGCGAGTATTTATGACTTTGGTTGCTGGGAAGTTATCCTCCCTTTGCCTTTTAGTGGCCAGAACTCTCTAGTTTCCCTATCAGGAACACAGCAGTGCTGGTGGGCTAGATATTGGCCCATCAGCTTGCTGAGCTTAATTCTCCATCATCTTGGAAAGTAGCATTTGAAAAGTAAAGAGAGGGTTAAAAAGATTGAGTCACTACTGGCCTATTAGCTGGGGAAAATGTTCTGTTTGGATTGCTATACGGTTCCCATCATTACATTGGGAGTTTGCTGCAGCACTTGTTCTCTGTCTGATAACAAAAACAAAAAGCAAGTTTTTTCTGGCATTTCTTGATCAGAGCTAAAAACCCAGAGTACTGTTATATACCTCTTTAGTCCCATAATTAGAGTAAAACTTGATTACTGCGGCAATGATAACTGGTAGTCATTTAATGGTGTATTTACAGGTGTGGTAACCACACAGAAATCCCACCATCCAAACTGAAGTCTGCAGGCATTGCTAGAATAAACCAATGGCCAAGAATGTTCCTGCAGTGCTTAAAAGCTGAGCCTCCTTTTTTTGTGTAACCTCCAAAACCCCCCAAAAGAGAGCTCACAGCTGATAAGGAGCTCCTTGGAAGAGTGCCTGCAGATGGACTAACTCATCTCACATCCTACATATTCAGAAGAAAATTGCCTGACCTGCAAAAGCAGCAGCGTAGGGCATGTTGGAAGTCAGTACCTTACCATACTCAGTGAGATTTTGGTGGGATTGTAACCTAGATTCTAACCAGCTGATGAGAAAAGCTCAGGCTCTCATACCAGCCCCATTAGCTGGAGAGTTGACATAGCCAGTAACTGCTGTTTAAAAAGGAAAACACAAACCAATACTCATCAATAGGAAGATTTGGGGTGGCTTTCCTCCTCCACTCAGCACTTCTCTCTCAGAGAAGAACATCAAGCCCTTCCTCTTTGAGGGCCATTAATTTCTCGAGAGATCCTGGATGGCTTCCCTACAAACCTCTCCACAGATGATTCTTTTTATGACCATCCCACATTGCTGGGGGAATTTTCTCTCAGCCACCAACGCTGCCTAACATTTTCCTGTGATGTGGCTTTGTTACTGTGTCTGGCTATGCAGAGGCATCCACATAAATCTTTTCTCTGGGAGAACAAGCAATTCCTTGGCTGTATGATATTACAGCATCAATTCTTGGCAAACCAGGCTCCAACAGCAACCCTTACCTTTGCCATTAATTTTTTTTTTTTAATTTTTTTTTTCTCTTTGATTCTCTCTCCCTGTCACATCCATGTTCCCAGTGTCTTCTCTTTTATTTATTTCACCCCCTCCACAATTTGGTCCTAAATCAGCAGTCAGGCTAAATACTGGACCACAAGCTGGAGGCTCCTACTGGGCTTGTTTTCAGTTGAATATTTGTGAAAAGACTTTGTTAAATAAGCCTTATAATGACCAGGAGGAGGAATAACACACCCCTGCTCTGATACACTGCAGAGCAAGCTGCAGCAGTCCCTTCTGATGGCAGAGGGGAGGCTGCTCTGCTTGAGATCTAATTCTCTCCTGCTTTTACCTGGGAGCTGCATCGTAGTACTGCTGGTGGATGGAGTCCATAGGGATTATTTTAATTTTCAGAAACAAGAGAGAAAAGTAATGCTCCAGGCAAAATTCTTGCACACCAAGTGCTCTAGCCCTAAAGGTGTGATGAAAGCATAATCCTGCACACAACCCTTAGTTCTGCTGCCTAAAATAATACTCCAGGATGCTGGCAGGGGAATACTATGCTTCCTGTGAATGTTTCAGTTCACATTCTCCCAAAAATAACACAGCGACTGTTAACACCTGCACTTTTCAACGTTTCCTTGCTAACAACAAGGAGATTAATGGGTTCCATTCAAAAAGACCTTTTTGACCTCATTTATGATGTTGAGAAACTCAGGAAATTGCTTGCTAATCCAAACCCTGATAATCCCAGTATTCTTTTTTAAAAAAAAAAATAAGAAAAAGAAAGAAAGAGAGAAAGAGAGAAAGAAGGAAAAAAATCCACTGCTGAAGGCAGACAGCAGGAGAGCTGTTCTGTCAGGTTGGGATGGGATCCACCAGGCATCCCAATGAGTGGATCTCTGCATTGAGTGCAGAGCTGGGAATGTGGGAGGATGGATTACCAGACACAGCAGCCCCTGAGCACTGCTTTGTTTGACCAAGATTAGCTTTTTTTTTTTGAAAGATGAGAAATAATGGCCTCAAGTTGAAGCAAGGGAGGGTCAGCTTGCATAACAGGACAGATTCCTCCTCTGAAAGAGTGGTCAGGCATTAGCACAGGCTGCACAAGGAGGTGGAGCAGTCCCTGTCTCTGGAGGTGTTCAGGAACCACGGAGATGTGGCACTGAGAGATGTGGTTATTGGGCATCATGGGATGGGTTGGTTTGGTGAGCAGAGAGGTCATTTCCAGGTCTTAATAATTCAGAGCAGCTGACATGGCTGTGTTTGGGGCAGCAGCACTTCTCCCAGAGGACACAGTGAGGATGCTCCCATAGAAGGACCAGTCTCAAATAAGAAGCCTGTGCCAAACAGAACAACTCTTATTTCTATTTTCCTACAACCTTGTGTGTCCCCAGTGAAGCATCAGCAGATATCAAAAGCAAAACAAATGCGAGTCTAGCTACTTCCCATAGTGCTGTCACAACACTTCCCAGAGCCAAAGTGTGCACAGCCCTGCAGAAACCAATGGCAGCAGCAGTTTTTTCCTCCCCATCTAGCAACATCAGGTGTGTGAGCAGGAAATAACAAAGCACCCCACCATTGTAGGAATTCCTTTTACAATTTGTACTAATCGAGTTGTTTTGCAGGTAACAAACAGTCCAGGGGAGGGGAAAAAACGATGCGGTCATTTTAATCCGTTTGCTCCATAGGAAGTTTTTTAGGCAGTTTCAAACAATTGGAGCTCCAAAAGTAGAGTTGAGGCTGTGTGTGTAATACAGATTTGCAACTGAAACGTGGAAAGGTCAGGGGCTGAAAGCTGAAGCCCATTGTTTGGGACATCAGGTTCCCCGTGGAACTGCAGGAAGCACAGGGCAAAGCTGAGGCTGCCCTTGCCAAAGTTTCAGCACGTATTTTCCCAAGATCAACTTTGTCCTCTGCTTGCAAAAAGAAAAACTAAAAAATATTAAACAAAGGAGCATCGTGGAATAGAGGAGCCTTAGTGGGGCTTTTGAGTGATGTTAGTTCTGCTCCTGTCATTATAGGCAGATGTTAACGAGGGTGCACAGCCAACCTCCATGTGCATAAGCATCTCCTGAATCTAATGAGTAATTTCAGCTGGGAACCTTCACATCTTCAGCACAGTGAGAGGGATTTTAAACCCCTTTTTTAATTTAATTTAATATCATTTTCCCGGTTAGACCCAAATTCAAAGAAATCCGGTCAGAAGCTCATAATGACTTCACCACCTCCACCTAACATAAATTTATTCCCAAAGCAACCCTGAAAAACAGGCCCCCTAAAACCTGTTCCCAAGTTACTGCCACTGATGTCTTTTTTCCATGCTGCTCTGTCATTTCATTTCTTTTTCCCCCTTCCCCAGATACATGGTATATTTACATAGGGAAAGTAAGCAGCACACAGCAACACTTGTTTATCAACAGGTGCCTGAGAAGCAGCGTAGCATCACAAAACTTAAGTATGAAGTTTCCTTCAGTGCCATTTCCTGGATGCATTTACAGACTTTCATCCCAATAGAGCTTTCCCAAAGCTGAGCATGCGGGTTTTGGTCAGCCTGCAGAGCCAGCTACACAGCCACGAGCAAAGCATAACATGATCTCAGCCCCAGTGCAAGCCCATGTTTCAGTACAGCACAGCAGTGTTTGTGCTTGACAGTGAAGCTCTCATTAAAAAAAAAAAAAAAAAACAAAAAAAAAACCAAAGATGGTAAGAAACCACTGTTTCAATAGTTGGAAATATGCTATCCTTCATTAAAAAGAATAAAATCGGAAAAACCAAAACAAAACAGATGTAATCAGTGCTTAACTCCAGTTTTAAACAATTCCACATTGATCTGGGAGACTTGGGTTTCTTCCCTATATAAGAACAAGACAACAGAGTGCAAGGAAACCCCATCTTGCCCTACCCATACCTGCACTAACCTCACAAGGCGTTCGTTGGGGTGGCTGAAGATGCTGGGATGTACAGGTGCCATTTCTAAAGGGTCCAAGTAGAGCAGATAATCTTAAAAAGCTAAAGCCTGTGCTATCCCCAATGGCGAGAAAAATCAGGATCTGCAAAATCCTCCCTCCAGAAACCAAATGCTGATTAATCACCATGAAATGCCACTGTGCTGAATGGTTTACCCCAGCACAGGATCAGCATGGAGCTCAGGTGGCTCAAACGCAACAAGTCATTCAAGAAGGGGGGAAAAAACTAAACACTGATGGCTCCCAACTGCAAGAAAGCCAGACTACATCAATGGCTCCACCCTGCCATGAGTAATTAAATATTTTTCAGTTATTCTAAGAAATGAGATAGTTGGTTCACATCACGTTTCACTTGCAATTCGCATGGGACAAAGTGAATTTTCCCTGCTCGTCCACCCTCAGCCATGGGGTTCCTACACTTTGTGTTGCCTGGATGCCAAGGCAAACATATATTCTGAAGAACAGGAGGGAAGGATTTCAGAAACCTGCCCTGCTCTCGAGCAGAATAACCATGAAGCTGTTCCTAGACATGCACGGATCATTTTGTGCTAATCAGAGAGCAAAATATTATTCATGGGACTGAACATCAGCCAACTGCAAAAACATTTTCTTAGCTTGTGGATAAACAGTCGCACAGTATCTCCTTAAGACAGAAGGGCCTCCACCTCCCAACATTAATGTAATTTCACACTATACCAAATAAAACGCCCAGAGGCTCCTGAGCTGCACGCAGGAAAAAAAAAATCACAGCAAACTGAAACTTGCAGCTTTGGTTAAACCATTCTGGTTTTTATTTCCATCACTTTGCATGATCTGAGCTACTGAATGAGGGACACAAAATATGGGATTCTTTTCTTAGTCTTTTTAAACGTACAGTTGTCATCTAGAGAGCACAGAGCAGGGGAAAAGTCCCACTGAGGTAAAGAAGGAAAAACCAAGTAGGAGCTAAACACAGAGATGTATTATGCCCAGCTGATCACATTGATCCTTCCCATTTTGTATCTGAATTTGAGACGTGGGAGTCAAGGAACCCAGAGAAGACCCCAAACTTAAAAGAAACACGGATACCCACGCTGCGAGCCAGGGCTGAGCACTACTTTAGGGATGCTGGAATGAGACCTCTTGGTTCCACTCCCCCCCCAAGGAAGGAACATCTCTGTGCAGGTCCATCATGCTTTCTGAGCATCCAACACGTTTCAGCTCATTTTTCCACCCTTCTCTTAAAGTTCAGATCAGTTACATACCTTGAGCCCTAGAACATTTAATTATAGCTCATGCCATAATTTACCTTGTCTGCTAAGCCTTTGATTACATTAGGCAAGAAAGAAAATTTCATCTATGTTATCCAGTTACTCTTAGCACGATCCTTAGGCTGAAAATAAAACCAGAATTGGCTAGAAAGAGGTGATATTTTTCTTCAAGACAGCTGAAGGAAGCGCAAAAATTGCTGTCCAGGATATCCGGAACTTGGCTGGTTCTTTTCTCTTCCCTGAGCTTGCTCACCAAATGATTTTTGTTTATTTTATATAAAGTCTGTTCCTCTTTGACAGGTGTCCTATAGGCAGAAAACACGCCTTGGCTTGGGACACGGTAGGGAAATAGTTCTGGGTTTCTTCTAGAGAGTGATGCAAGCTTTTCTGCTAAAGGCCCACACGTGGGTAGCAATATTCCTTTCTGCGTTTATGCGGCTGATGCACGCAGGGAATTTCAGAAGCCATAGATCTCTTGAGATTTGAAAAGCTACAGTAAAACATGGCAGTGAGCTTGCTGCAGCAGGTGAAATATGATCTTCAGAGGCGTGAATTAATTTGAACAGAATATTTGAATAGGGTTTGCAGAGCCCAGAATGAAAACTCAGGAAGCAAATACGTACTCAGCCAGAACTCAGCCAACCTCTGCTTGGAGCTTTGCTTACAAAACATCCAATTGTGTCTCAGATCAAGCCAGGGCCAGCAAAATGGAAAAGATGGGGTAACAAAGCAGGGATAGCAGAAAGACAGAAGTAGGGCAACAGTTTACACTGTTGAACTCCACTCACATTATACTAAAGTTAGGTCAACATCACTGAAATCCTTTCTGATTCCACTACTTGTTTATTGCAACACCATCCAAGCCATCCTATCATGACATAGAAGCTCAATGCTTAATGCTTCCTAAGCCCTCACAGGAACTGTCATTTCCTAGTTGTTAAAAGTCAGTGAGCTAGAGCTGCTGCTTTATTTCCCCCCCCTCTCCTTTTCCATATAGCAAGCCCAAAGAAGAAACAGGAAAAGAATGAATCAGCAAGTGCTGGGAAAGTGCATCAGATTAATAATGCAAGTCAGGGGAGGACAGAAAGTAGCTGTACACATCACCCACATGAGCATCGCCCGCAAGACTCAATAAAACAAAGCACCAGAGTCACACAACTTTAAACATGTGTTTAAGTCCCACTCACTCAGTTGCTTAATCACGATAATGAATACAAATGGCTTTCCATGTTTAAGTGCTTCTATTAAATATGAATAGCCAAGGATCAAGGCTGCTGGAGCAGACCCCCTTTGCCCATTGGTAAGGGTCAATCAGGATTGCCAAGAAGTTTTGCAGCAGGCAATTTGTGTCTTGAGTACAAATTGTACCTTGGGTGCCAGAAACTGTTTTTGCATCTATAATCACATCCTCACTTCCAAGCTGCACATTTTAAAGCCTTGTTCTGGAAAAAAATAAAAATGAAAGGAACAACCAAAAAAAAAAAAAATAAGGAAAAAACCCGTTAAGCAGATTTTGCAAAGAACAGACAAACTTTACAGCTTTGGTGCTCCAAAAATTTCAATTCCACCTCTCTCAACACTTTTTGTAGACCCGTAGCTGAGTAGGAATGCCCTGAAATCGCCCAACAGAGCTAGTGACTATTAGGCAGGTGTACATCATATTTCCAAGCAAAGTTTCCTATACAAAATGCCTCAGTTAGGATCCCCAGCAGCTGCAGATTGCGCAGCACTATATTCAGAGGAGCTGCAACCAATTTGCTAGGAGATCTGTTCCTTTGGACCCATCAGACCACATCACAGTCACCTTTGGGGCCTAAGAAATCAGAGGTTTGTTCTCCAATGCAGGAGGAAGATTGTAATGATAGATGATATGAGGCAATCAGAGCTCAGCCAGACATTTTTAGTGTATTTAGCATATTTTAATAAGGAGAGCTTTCGTGCTATCCAAAGTACGTCAAGCCATCCTCTCGGCCTGGCGAGCATCCAGGCAGCAGCTCCCTTCCTCCCCTCCAGGAGTCAAGGAGAGAGAAGGAGTTAGAAAGTGACATGGCAAACCTCCAGTCCTCTCTAAAGATATTTCACTAATGTGGCAATTAATATCATGGATCAGTGCCTACTTCATGAAAGCAAATTCAATACGTCGGTAAGAATGTAGAGTGCCAGTGATTTAGAAGCCACTGTTCCTTAGACAGGGGCATACTTAAAAAGCATGAGCTCATAAATCTGTGGTTTCTCTGCATTTTTAGGTTGTGTACATGAGAACTCCCACACCAGATAGCAGGACGTGTAACATTCTTAACTCCACCAACCCCAGTCACGTGACGGTAATTACCAAGACCTTGAAACAAAACTACTAATAAATTCTGCATTAAGAGCACAGCTCCTGTTCGGTTACTCACAGCACAGGGTTGAATTCAGCCAAAACCCATGTATGAAAACTTCTGATCCCCTAAGGCATCTTGATTCCTCAACATGTTGTATGTATACAAGAGAGCAGCAGAGCTCTGTACAAGAAGTCCAACCAAGTGCCTTCAAAGGTCCCAGAGAACACCTAACCCAGCTGGTCTGGCTCCTATTTCCTGGGCCTCCTCAGAAATTAAGCATCAGTAGCATTGAGGGAGGGACTACAACAAAGTCCAGCTCAAGGGAGGTTTGCTTTCTTACACCAAAGCACAGCGTTGAGCATCTTGAACTGACTTGAAGAACGCGTGTAAGTTGTAACCCAAAGAAAGGACTTGTATTCTACCTAACCTGAGGAAGTAGGCAGGTTGGTAAGAGCAGGGTGGCAAGTACTTCTTTCCCTCCTCTTTTTATCTATTTTCACCACCTGCTGCAGTGGATGAGAAACCCTCTGTTTGACATCCCCCCAAGGTCACACTCCTACAGACAAATGCACGACACGGCACAAAACTTCCACATCCTCCTTTTCCAGAGCTGTAGACAGAGATTATTACTACACTGAAAAACAAAAAGATTTTCTTCACTGTTGCTGTGGGTCTCTCTCCTCCAATTCCTGGTGTGGTCTGTGCATGCCTGCTGCCATGACTCATTAACTAAGCAGAGCACAGCCTGCCCTGACATTTGGCTTTTCTGCCACACGCAAAGCCTCCAGCTCTTTGAAGGAGATAGCAGGGCCAGCGCTCAGCCAGGGCACCAAGACATCTCTCCACTGACTGAGATCTGCATATGTGCTTTTTAAGTGAAAGAATCATTAAGACGACGCCTCGCTCTGATAATTGCAATTATCCCATTCTTTCAGTGGCCCACTGTAAACAGAGAGTTCACTGTCTTGTCTTTTGCTCCAGAAACAGAGTCATCTCCATCCCAGGACTTCCTCTTTGGCAGCAGGCAGTCTCATCTGAATCACTACCCAGCTCTTGCTTCATCCCTAAACTCCGATGGTCTGATAACATTTATTCGGGACTATAAGCAATTAAAACCAAGATGACACATTAAAACCATCTTACAATGATTATTTAGAGCTCATTGGAAAATGGAATCTCTGCTCCTCAGGAAATTCGAACATTGCGAAATCCCCTTTCATCACAGACTGGAATGTAACCTGAATTTGGCTCAAATCCCATCTCTGTTGGACTTTCAGCACCTGGGACTTGAAAACTGCTTAACATCAGCCATCACTTCATCCTAGAGAAAAATACAGATGTTTCCACATGGGGTGACAGAGTAACCTATGCTAATATGCACTCAGCACTCTCCCATTAATTATACTCAGGATAGGCAAAAATCCCTATTTTCTACCCTAAACCTGCAGATGGGCACAGTTGAGCTCAAACCAGACCCAACACATTAGGGCATCACAGGATAAGCTCAGAGGGAAAAGAGTGCAAAAGAGAAGAACTTTTGCCCAGTAAAGCCAGCACTTGTCCAGGAAAGTGGCAGTTTGGATCTAAGATCCTTCTGAGCTGGATGGAGATGAAACCCATATCTCCTCTTTCCCAAGGAAAGGATCCACTTATGAATTTATAGGAAGGTCACAACAGACTTTCCTCTGTCTTCTTCTATTGCATGGGAAGAGAAAGAGTCAGCACATGCAGGGAGCCTTGCATTTTGCACAAAGCAGGGATTCCCCCAGCAGATGAGCCCCGTAGCCTCTTCTCACTCTTTTCACACTTCACATGAAATGAATCAGCAGACCCCAAATGCCCCACTGCAGTGTCACATCCTTTCCACTGCAGAGATGAATCCATCTGATGCAGCAATACCTGAAGTTATGGGAAAAACCAGCTCAATGGCCATATTGCCACCAAGTCCCGCATCCTATCACAAAAGAAAACAGGATTTCCTTCAAAAAAAAGTTGTGCTTCTGTAAATACAGCCAGAGACATTACAGCCATTGCCATTTGTGAACAAAACCCCCACCCAGGGCTCAGCAAGGCTGAGCACACATGTACACAACTACTGCTCTCTCAGCAAGGTTCTGCATGTAGCTTGAGGATATTTCCAAAATGTGGGGTGTTGAGGAACAGCAGTAGGCTTAGGTGAAGATTCCTCAGCAACACAAGCAAGGCTGAATTGGTATCTCAAGTGTGAAGGAGCATAGCTGAATGAGAACCAACGAATCCTCCACTCAAGGCAAGGGAAGAGAACGGTGTGACCCTTACTGCTGGAGGAACCAACCAGGAAAGTAAGAAAATGGAAACCCTGAAAAGAATTAGAGGAGTAATAAAGGAAATATAAGGAGAAATAAGGAAAATATAAGGAAAAAGAAATGTCACAAACAATGAGGCTTATCCCTTCTTAAATGAGGCAGCTCCTGCTTTGCAGAAGTGAAGCGACCATATCTCAAGACATCAAGAAATTAGTGACTGCCTTGTCTTAATACCCTGAGATTGAAAACATCATGAAGTTAGCATTTCATTTTCAGAGGTTATGTTTAAGCTTGAAACTCCCTTGAAATATCTCCACGTTCCCAAGCCAATATGGGTGTTTTGGACCTTGCCTGCAGGCCAGAAGAGTCATCCTATTGCTCCCTCTGGCCCTTTCCTGCAGCTGGTAGGGGGTAGCACAGACAGGCAGGGCTGGCAGATAGTGGTCCCATCCCTGCATGGATGGTGAAAGGTCCGAAATCACTCACCATGCTGCACAATTCATCTGCTGCAGTATTTGAATATGCCTGAAGTTTTTGCCCAAAGCAGGGCTGAAATGACAGCCATCAAGAGCACCGTTCTTCACCTATGTGCTGTAATGGGCTCTGCTTTCACAGCAGAACTGCCCCAAGGAAGTTTGCCACAGCTGTGCAGGTAGGGAAAGAGGGAACGTTGGCCCTTTATAGGTCGAGAACATATTTCTGCGTGGATGATGCACTCCTGAGGAAGGAATCAGAACATGGGCTCTGATTCAGCAAAGCAATTAAGTACGTGCTTTAAGTCAAAGCCTTGCTTAATTCCTTTGACTCCAATGGGATTTAAGCAAGGACTTAAGACTTCGCTGAATTCAGGTCTAAAAATTCCTCTCGACATTTTTCCTTCTGGGCTGCAGCGAAAGAAAGCGGTTATAGTGCATGCCTTGAGAAAAAGGGGTGATGAACTGTGATGCACATGCAGCCTTAATGTAAAGCTTTAAAAATCACTTGGCAGGAGCCAAGCTGTAAATTAAGCTGCACAACCAGTCATACTTTGCAAGCAAAGCCATTGTCTTCCAAGGGCTCCAAAATTGCAACTGGCCTCAGCTCCATGTCTGATCAGAAGAAACTTTACACTTGATAAGTCCTCTAATATGCCAGGGAGGATTCCTCCCTCTTCTCCTGCTCTCTCCTCCTTCCTCTTTAATGAGCATCGCCATCAGCTTTAAAGTACAAAGGGAGTTCGGTTGGTAAGCCTTTGTGTTCTTTGCATGTTAGGATAGCTAAGGAGCAGTTCAAAAAGCAATCTGCCCAGAAACCACAGTTTATGAGTCCCAGAAGTTTCATTTGCTCAGGTCAGACTGAAAGCTTGGCTGAAGATGCCGTAGAAATTTTTCTCTGTCAGGCAACAGAAAGCAGTACAAAGAACCCAGCTGTTAGGTCTCATAGCCCAGGCCTCTAATTAAAACAGTGGAAAATTAGATAACTTCACAAATTCATCACTGCCACCACTGGCTGTCAAAAAAAAAAAAAAAAAGCTCGGGGGTTACCACCCACCTTTTGTTTATGTTGCTAACCAGTGTCTCCATCGTGTGTGCATGTGTGTGCGTGCATGTACAGAAGAGGGATTTCTCCCTTCCCCCTCTGCTTTCAACCACTTTTTGCACCTCGTTCAAGAAAACTTCTGAGAGAAAATGAGCTGCAAGCTGGGCTCACACACGTGCCTGCCCAGTCAGATTGTCAGAAGGGCTTTGCTACTACAGGGGAAAAGGAGAAAGACCCACTGATACTGTTCTCAAAGGAGGAGGAAGAGGCGTTATTTTTCCCGATGATGCTGGTATGGTGCTTCTGAACGTCTGGCCTGAGCTCAACAAGTGTCACTTGTAGTTCAAGATCCAGTTTGTATTAAAAAAAAAAAAAAAAAAAGAAAAAAAAACCCAGAAACCAAGCAAGCAATGACTCCATTCCCTAAAATAAAGCAGGAAAGGCCTCGTCGTGCAAGCAACTTCAACAGGATAAAGAGATTAACTTCCCTGAAAAGTCAAACTCACTTTTAATTACAAATGAGTTTGATAGCTCTCAGGAGAGAATGATTAAAGATGTCTCTTGCATTAAGCCTTGCTTTTAAAGGCAAATTCCTATTTCAAAGAACCAATCAATCGCAGAATCATAGGAATTAGAAGGGATCTCTGGAGACCTCCTAGCCCAAGACTCTTGCACCTTAAAAGATTGAGCATAAAGCAGATTTCTGGGGGAAAGTTATGGACATAGGACCTGAAAAAC
Source organism: Centrocercus urophasianus (assembly GCF_019232065.1). NCBI lineage: Eukaryota > Metazoa > Chordata > Aves > Galliformes > Phasianidae > Centrocercus > Centrocercus urophasianus. The sequence continues at coordinate 15,061,545 of NW_024884755.1, forward strand.
ATGGACCATGACAACACAGAGGGCAGGAGACAGATGCCAAATGCAGACATTTTATAAATGCTCAAGTGGAAAATGCAGTTAGGGCTGGGAATGTGCCTCAGCTTGGCTTTCAGTGAGGACTTGCATGGTAGAGGAGCGCCAGGGCAGGTACACCCTTCCACTGTGGAAACCCAAATGAAATTGACAGCTTCATGCTTTGGTGTTTTCTTCAGTTACTGTCACAACACCTGAATACGAACATAAAAGCAAAGCCCAGACAGACAGGGCTGGGGAGAGAAATCTCACCCTATGCATTCATATATAGGAGGATCAGTTCTGCCTTGTTCTCCTATAGCATGATGTGCATGCTGGAAAGGTGGAAAATGGTTGCTGTTTTGACATAATTGGATCCTTACCATTGGATCCCCAGTGGTGATTTCAATCCAGTGGTTACTTCAAGACATAGGATACAGCCTCCCCCACTCCAAAACTCTGCTCACAAATGAATTACTTCCCATTCACTGAGCAGTGATAACCATAAGCTCTTAACTTGCCTCAGTAGTGAAACAAACAATTGCAAAAGTGATGCATAAAAGCATGCATGGCTGCTTCAGCTAAACACATCTTATTTCATAACCAAGCTGAGCTGAGAGCATTCAAAGCCAGATTCCACCAGAGTGAAGGGCACCACTGAAAGGTTGTATGGCCATACAAATGGCTGCATCCTTCTTGGGCGGCCCAAACATGCACCCAATTGCCAAAGGGCAGAGCCAAACGTGAACGCAGTCCTGTGCACAAACACTGCTGAAGTTACAGCTGCCTTCTGAGCTGTGGCTTACAGCGAGCAAAACAGCCCACAAGGTTTTGCCATGATTTGAGTCTTTGGATTTCTATAATTGGCAAGATTTTCTTTCTGAAAACAACAAAGAGCCAACAATCCCTTCCCAGTTCTCACCAACAAAAGGTAAAGACATTGAGAAGGACGGCATTCTCTTGTCACATGCTACCTTCTAAATCTTGAGTCTCCCTTTGTACTCTGACAGTAATTTCACATATAGACATGGCTGCCAAGCGGGGTTTGTTTGATGTTCTTTCCTGCCTTTGTAATGGAGTTTCCTTTTAAGCAGGAGGAGGCGGAGGGAGAGGGGATGACAGGGGCTTATAAATATGGAAAAGACACTTTTTGGCTTAAAATTGTTGTCGCATTTAAAATATCTCTATGACTCTCTTCTTTTCCCCCCTGTTCAGCCGGCCACCTTTGGGATCATCCTCTTGGAAAATGTGATGTTAAAAAAAGCACAAAGGGGAACATCATCATTGCTGGAAAATATTCAAAACACTGGGAAGCCAAGGCTGTTTCACTCGTAGTATAGCTCTTAACTAAATCCACTACAGATTTTGGAGTTAAGTCAGTATAACCTTTGCTCCTCCAAGAAGCCAGACTGCCATGATGACTTGATGGCAACCGCAGTCACAAGAAGCAATAAGTGACTCTGTTCTTTCCAAAACATCTACATCTTGGATAATTCATATAGACCAAGAGGAGAAATTAAGCCACAACACTGCTGGTAAGGATTAATAATAAGGTTTGAGGAGGCAGATTCCATGTTTTCCATTGATGCGTCAAAGCCAGTGGTGATCCAGACTGCCAACTCCCTTTAGAGTTGCTATTTTACACCTTAAAACAAGTGATCTCAAAGGCTTGGTTGTCATCTCCAAGGTTACATTGGAAGACAGCACGAGAGGGAAGCTGCTGTCATCCAAGAGGCAGCTATCTTGTCTTCAGAATTACTAAAGTCAGCCCAAAGTTCCCACACCCGCTGCCAGAGGGCCAGAGGCGAGATGCTTTTGCACATCCAGAACATGAGAATGACTAGTCTGAAATGACAGGGAACCAAAAGGACACATTGCACTTGCTCTGAGGGCAACACAGAACCTAATTTTGTTACGTCAGGCACAAGTCCAAAGAGCAGTTGGGATATGCACTGAACGGAGAGCAGCCAAGCCCCGAGAGCTGCTATCAACCAGTGGCTGGTGGTCTTGACATTCAGCTGGACTCAGCCACATTTCCTGAAGCTTGCTCAGAGATGGGGCTTCTCAAGAAACATCGACATGTCATCCTTGCTTTTAGAAAATAACGTATGTGCATTTCATTTATCCTTCTTTAGATTGCTCTTGACACTACTCACTTTGCCTGACACATGAGCAACCCCCCCGCCTTTGATAAATAGATGTGTCTTATAAACACAAGCTAGAAAATGTAGCCAACAGCCCCACAGCCCTGCCAATTCAAGCATATGGAAGAACAAGAAGATGTCGATGGATTTTTATGTCTTTTTTTCTTTCTTTTTTTGGTAGGAGCACTAGAATTTGAAACAGCAAGATCCATTAATTCAGCTAATGAGGGATTGTTCCCTGTAGTATATTCCCCTCAGAACTAAATGATTCAAATGATAGCCCTTCCAACACTTCCCTGGGGAAACTATTCCACAGCCTAATAGATCACACTGTCAGGAGTTTTCAGCCAGCTGTATTTCAAAGGCAACAAAACGCACTGCAGTGTTTGACTTGGAAACCCTTTAAACAGTTGGACTCTCATTTTTGTGATACCGCAAGCATGACTTCAGCTGTTGGACCACACCATCCGAGTGCTGCACACCTCTGTGCCGTGTGTGCACTCCCACATCCATGGGATTCAGCTCACATGCTTCACTGTGCACAGACAGCTGCTGCTGAAAGGAGATCTGAGGGCTCAGGGCTGGGTGGGCAGCTGAAGCCTAAAGCAACCTGCAAGCCTGGGGACTTGGGATGATGTGTTAATTCAGGGGGGGGATTAGGAAAAAATTATAAAATATTAAAAGCATTCAACTTCAGATTGCCAAGAAACATCCACACTGATCATAAAGGAATTTGGTTTGCATTCTGTACTGAACTGTGGCCCAGGAGCTGGTTTTCTGCAGGTGGCCTTCTCTTAGCTAGCCTGAGCTCAGGCAAAATGTGCATTCTGTCCATCCCTACAGCTGATGAACTCAGAGCTGGCTACTTTGTAGAGATTCTCCTTCAGTTGCCCTTGGGTAGTGCCAGCCTGGAGGTACTGGACCCATTTGTCTGGGGTATAAATGTGGTTAAAGGGTGAGATCTTTGCATCCTGCCAGAGCTGGAGGCCTGCCACTGGAAAGAGTAGCAGCACTCTGCAGAGAGCAGTAGCTTGAAGCACGGACATGGTAGCTTGAATCAGTGGTAAGACATGGTTGGAAAAACTGGTTCTGAGTTATAAAATAATAACAAAAAGGAAAGAACCTTCCTACATCTAGAAAGCACATACTGTTCTTCCAACAGCACAGATTCAATGCCTCATCCTTAAATGCACCCTGGGATCATGCATTCCTTAAGAACACGCTGTTGCATCTGGTAGGATTACTGCAGGGCAGTGGAGCACTGCTCTTACAGAAGCCCCTTCCTAGAGATGCTCCTCCTCACCCAGCCAGCAACATCAGATCTGTCCATACACATGCACTCAGCTCAGCAGCCAGTGGATTTCTTTCTTCTTTTTCAGCTGACCTTAATTCACCTCTTTCAAACACAGCTTTCTCTCTCCTGAAAGCTTTAAATATGATATCCCAGTTTTTCTTCAAAATAGAGGATTTGGCAAAGCTTTGGGATGTGTGCAAGTGAGCAGAAGGTAAATCACATGTTACCCAGAGCAAGCCCTCTTTGTCATCATCTGCATTCAAGTAATGTTTGCTACTATGTGCCAGAATCCTCTCGTGCTGCATCAGCACACAGCACCGAAATGAGACCTGCTTCACTCAGAAGTTTATGATCCACACAGGCCAAGCCTTAAATGTTCTGATTTTATACCTAAAAATAAAACGGAATAGAATGTACTGTTCTCCTGTTACCATCCCCACCACCAAAGAGAAATAAAGAGAAGTTCAACCACTTTTAAGGATGAAATGTGATAACAGGTCCAGCGAGTGAAACAAAAACCATATAAACCCATCTAAAACTTCGCATGCATACAAAATGCACTCACATTCTTGGCAGAACTGATTTTTTATGCAACTCAGGCAGGGAAGTTACGTAAGGCATCCCTCCCTGTGCACTTTACTGCGAAGTTAAGATGTCACTGGAATTCCTGTGCAATTAAAGCAGAAGTAGACAGTTGGGAAATATTTATGGGAGAAATTGTTCTGAAAGAGGAGACTCTAGAGGTACTCATTTAAATCCATTCTCCATCTCCTAGAAGACCGCAGTGGGGTGAAAACCAATGCTGACTTGGATCGAGTCTCTGTAAACCATCCCCACTTTGATGGAGGATTGGACCTCCGTTGTCAAAGTCAATGGAAATGAAGCGAGGGTTGAGGCACCACCAATGTTTGACACATTTCAAGTCTACGTAAAACAAAAAGCCTCATCACTGTGGCTTAAGCTGCTTCTCTGGCTAGAGGCAGCAGGTGTCGGTCCAACAAAAATACCGAGCGTGACTTCTGGGAATGAGGCCTGCTCTTTGATATCTCACACGGGTTTTTCTTCTTGCTTAGGTAACATTATACCACGTAGATACCACAACGAGAAGCTTTGATCGATTATAGTTTATGCAGAACGCACCAAACAGGCTCTGGGAAGCAAAGACAAGAGGGGATTACTGCAGATGATGACTTCAGATAGTGCTGCATTCCTTCCGCCACATTAAGCTGCTTTATGCCACGTTACAACTTGACAAGATATGATAATGTAACACAATATGACGTATGGCACGGCAGCGGCCAAAAGGAGGAAGAGAAAAAGGAAGAAGGCTTTGTTTGGGGAAAGATTAGCTGCTTCCGATGAGAGCATTCCCTCCAGCAGTTGGGAGGGCATTCGGTTGGGTAAGGGTGTGCTGAAGGGAAAGCCAATACTCTGGTCTCTTAAATATCGCAGGTCAAAAAGTCTTACAAGCTGCTAACGAACAGCTTGTAATCAGGAGAATTAAACACAAGTGCAGGCTGAAGTTTTAATCTTTCTGTACATCCAATCCAAACACTGTTCTGCTTTCTTAAGGGATTAGTAGTTATTATGACAAATAACATTGCATCATCCCAAGTCACTTTGCATCTTCCTGTGAAGTGCTTCCTCAGACCTCACATTGCACAAGAGTGGTGGAACAACCCTCCTTAGCAGCAGCAGTTTGGAGAGCTGCTGGATGGGTAGTTCAGAGTCTAAAGAAAGAGGGAAAAAATGACTTATGCACAGACTGAAGTCTGTGTGAGTCTTATTTTGCCTCCAAATTATTCCTCTGATTTAACCTGTGGGAAGATGCATCCATTTCTGGACGAAAGATTTCCAAACTGCAGTTTGACAACAACTCTTTGTTTCCTGCAATATCTTAATTATTGCATAAAACCACCTGCCAAACTTAACTCTACGCAGATAATACTCAGTCTCCTATTAAAAAATATTTTCTCCTCTGCAGTGAACGCAGCCCTCAGATCCACTTATTGTACATTTCTACAACTACTGTTACAGTAGGCAGTGACCCCAGGTTGAGACTACACAGAAAGGCATCCAGGTGGGAAGATAGCACTGATCCTGTAACTCGCTTTGGTACCTGGCAATGCCCTGACTTCCCCATGTGATCTTGGAGGTGCCACTGCTGAACAAGAAGCCTGGAACTACTTGGGGTTTTATCAACACTAGAGAAAACAAAGCCATGATGCCTGTTCCCACAGGGCTCTTCAGTTGTGTTACAGGTCCATGGTGATGCCCAGAAAGCACATATTACTTGTGTACAGGTACAGCCAACTTGGATACATAGTACCAATTCAACCTTCTACTTTATGCTGTGGACATTAGGGGCCATATTTCACCTGGTTCTTCGAATGTTTCAGGCCCAGTAAGCACTTTTGAGGGGGTAAGAATCAAGCAACATGCTGTGCACAGAGTTTTGGTGGGGATTAAGCCTTTATTGAGGTTTACAGATGCTAATACTGGTCCTGAGAAAGGTCCTGCAGGGTTGAAGATAGTAGTGTAAGGTTTCACAGTAGAAACCTATGGTCCTGCTGTATCATTTCTAGAGCAAAGCCTGGGGTGCAGCCTAACCTGCAGCAGGATGCACTCATAGTTCACATCACAGAATCACCAAGGTTGGAGAAGATGATTAAGATCACCTAGTCCAACCATACCCTGGTATTAGGCCCAAAAGTTATACGTGCCCATGACTGAAGATGAGTTCTGTTACCCACCAGATGCTGTTATTTTCCCCCTGGAGATTTCAGTGTTGTCAACTCTTTATTTTGAGCTTGGGCTCAGTCTTTGCTTTTCTAAATCTTGTCCTTTGAGAGGTTATCATTCAATAAATCATCATCTCCTCATAGACACCATAAACACAGTCAACGCCAACATCTACCTCATAAGGGTGGGGATGGGGGGGGGAAGGGAAGAAGAGAAAAAGAGCAATCAATTGAATTCTTGGTACCAAGCCTGAGTGCTCTCATAGAATGGGATTTGTTCATCACAAAAATTGAACTCACACCATTTCCCTGATCTGAGAAGACAGATGACATCAGACCCTTGGCAGGAGGTGCTTTAGAGAAGACTCTAATCCATGTACTGACAGCAATATTCACTGGAGCTGTTGCTCACACTCTGTGTCCAAGGTTTGATCATAGCCTGAATATGGATTTTGTCCTGGTTGACAGCAAAAATGCTTTGTGGCAACTGACAAATGAGGTGATAGACTATAGATTTAAGTGTGATTGTGATGTACAACATCAGCCTAAGAGCCTAAAGAGAATGGGGGGTAAGGGTTGACACAAAGTCTAGTTGGGCTCCAAACAGCAGCACGTGCTACGTACTTTCAAGATTGCAGTATTTTCATCTCTGCCTGTGAGGGAAAAGTAAATAAATGGACCTGCTGGATCAACACTAGAGATACAACGTTCCCTGTTGTATTTTATTACTGCATTACAGGTCTGCAATTCGTAAGTGAATAACTATATTATATTAGGCTTATCTATCTCAAAGTAAAATATGGAATTCTTTAACACTGAGTAGGGCTTCATTTCCAGAAGCTCAAGGGTTACGTCTAACGGACCTTATCCCGCTTTATTCAGAGTCCCCTACAGCCATCAGTGTTTATCAATATGGATGATTTTCTGTCTTAGAAGGAGCTGAGCACTCAAAGCTAACTTTTTCAACTGGAAATATGGTTGTGTAAGCATACAGATGGAAAAGAGAGCAGAAATGGGAATTAGAGAATCACATAATCATAGGAGTTGGAAGGGATCAACACTTCAGTTCCAAAGGGGAGAACTCAGAAGCAGAAGTCAGTGTACTAGTTTGCACTTCATGGTCTCTAAGACTGCATAAGAGTGATCAAAACCAGTTCAGGATGAACTTGACAAGATAAATGTGTAAGCATGCCACTCAGTGATGGCAAAGTAAAGAGAAAAAGCAGCAATGAAAAGTAACAGCTGTGTGAGACATTGGCCAGGCTGGATATTGCTCCAAGTTGTCCTCATCTACATTCAAAGCTGAAGATGCTCAGACCAGCATGGCCCATTTTTTAAGTCACCCTTCAAAACAACATTACCACACCAATGCATCCTGATGTGGAATTAATCCCTCTGCATGTCAGCAGACACCAGTAGAGTCGTGAGCAGGTCCAGGTGACCACATTTGTCGTGGTAGCCACCACATACCCAAAGCACAGGTGGAATGTGCTTCGTCCATCATCATGGGCTTGGACACAAGATCTCAGTGGGGTAAAAACCAACATGAGGTTGTCCCATATATGGGATAACCAGCATTCAACTGACTCCACTGCTGCTTTCCATCAGTTGGTCAGTCCTGGTAATTAAAAGTAACCCGAAGAACCATAGTACAACTTCTACTGAAGCAGAGGGACGTGCAACTAATCTGTCTGATTTCTTACAGCTTCCAAAGCAGAGAGGCACGGGGAGTGTGCCAGCAATTAAGCCTTTCTCAGTATCCTCCACAGCTGTGCCTTGGACATGAATTGCTCTGAAAGTGCACTACATGTGGACATGCTTAAAAAAAAAAAAAAAAAAGATGCTGAGATTAGGAAAACATTATTCCACTACAGGAATAATACATTTCAGCTGCCTTTGCTGCTGCTCAACCTGAAAAATTTCTTCCATCACGGAAAGGACTTCGTGGGGAAATGAAAGGATGTTCTGAAAGAAACTCCAGGACTGAGGGGGAGGTTGTTCAAAGACAAGAAGGTGCAGAACACTTTTCAAAGCAAATGTTAGTCAGGTTGTGCTACTCCTCCTAGGAAGAAGTGACAGCAAGAGACGATGTGCTGAAGTCACAACTCTTTCAATCCATTCAGTGCTGCTATGAAGCAAGGACATTAAGAAAAAAATACTCAGAAGTAGTGAGATATTGGCACAGGCTGCCCAGGATGGTGGTGGAGTCACCATCCCTGGAGGTGATCCAGAACCATGGGGCACTGAGGGATGTGGCCAGTGGGCATGGTGGGACAGGTTGGGGTTGGTGATCTGAGAGGTCTTTTCCAATCTCAACGCATCTGTGATACTAATCTAAGGACATGTGATGCTCAGTAACAGGTAGTGCTGGTACCAGTCCTGCAGTTCCTTTCCCAAGAACATCCTGGTCCATGGGACCTCTAGTGATGGCCACAAGTCCACGTATACAACTTGCTGGTGACTACAAACCTATGCAGACCAAAGCCAAGAAGAGCCAAGAGGTGGACACATGTTCATCAGTAACTTACACCATCCTCACTTCTCTAGTGGGACAGAAACAGCGCAAGACTTGCCCTTACCTCTGCCAAAAACTTCTGCCCAGCCTCTATATATGGTGGCCAGGTGAAGTCACCCAACAGAAGCAGCTTTGTGGGTCACTGGCAGATGGACAGAAGCACGGAAAGCTCTGATTACACTCACAGCCACCCAACAGAACGAGAGCAGAAACAGATTCAAGTTGAGGAGCGTTTCTGAATGCAGCATTTTTGATAGTTTGTTTTTCTGGCTTTCTGGCCTTTTCTCAAAAGGGATAGTGTTTCTCGAAGGGAAGTTTCTATTTTGCAAAGCGACTGACCCACTGGCATCAGTACAAAGTTTTTGGACATGAACTCATACTGCAAAGTCTGATTCCTCTGCACTGCTGAGAGCTGCTAATGAAGAGGAGCAGGAAGCAGCTAGCATGACAGAGCCAGCAGTTGGGAACAGAGAACAGGGGTGATGCAGGGGGCCTTGATCTGCTGCAGGCATCAAAACACAAAGGGTCAGCTCCTCTCTGCTCTCTAGAGAGGAGGCTTGAGGGTTCTCAGCAGCATTTGAGCCCCAGAACCCCTCCCTCCCTCTCATCCACTGGCTCTGAAGAAGCCTAATCTCCCTCGAGCTGCTTTGAAGTTACCCAGGGATTTAGATCTCTGCTTCTTTTAAGGCAAAGCAGAGTGCTGCGGGTGAGCTGGGCAGGAGCACAGCAGCTTCTCTGCTCACTTAACACAGAGCAGGCATCCAGCATGACAGCACAAGCAGGGTCAGCTCTTCCCCTCCTCCCCTCTCCATAAAACATCTTCTCCTCCCAGTTTTCTCTGTGAGTGCAGGGATCTAACTCCCACCACCCAACCTCTGTAGCCTGGCTGCTTTCTGCAGTGACCTTCCCATGCTACAAGCAGGGCATGAGACATCGCCACATGCTCTTCAGACCTCTGTAAGCAAGGTTCTCCAGAAGTTTCCCCAATAGGTGTTTCCCACAGCACAAGAAGCCATAGCAATGCTGAAGTGTAACCAATCCAATGCTTGGAGCATGTGGATGTGCCCCAGTGAGAGTCAAGGAACTGGGTCATACAATCATTAAGGTTGGAAAAGGTCTCCAGGATCATCTAGTTTAAAGCATACACCTATCAAGAGTATTGCCCACTGGCCACGTTTCTCAGTGCCACATCTCCATGGTTTTTGAACACCACCACAGACAGTGACTCCAGCACCTCTCTGTGTTGCCTCAAGTACAGAGCAGTTCTTACAGACCTCACCCCATTGCAGTGATTTACACCCTCTGAGTTCACTCAGCTTCTTACACAGTTCTTTCCATCCCAGGAAGCTATTACACTTTACAGAAGGAAATCTGATACACTAAATATATTTCAGATAGATTGCTAGACTTATTTGCTTCCTTTTCAAGGAAAGGGAACACAGCCAATGTCATGCTGCAAGTCACCAGAAAAGCAAAACTCAATCTTTGGGGCCAAAGTTTGAAAACAGCATAGCAAGGGATTTCTGGTTTTGTAAGTGTCCCAAAGTCACTGAGTGGTCCAAATCACTACAGAAAAAAGTGCCTTCAGACCACCATAAAGACATCATGCATTTTACTTCACCAAACTCTGAAAACCCATCAACTCAACCTGTATTTCTTATCACTGCTGGAAATCTTGCTCCGCCTGGGGGCTCCTGATTCCTGTTTGCCTCTAACCTTCAGGCACAATGGAGGCCATTGGCAAAGGGCTTGCGGCCAGGTGCCAGGAAGGCTCCCAGGCTTTGTTCAGTGCAGGGCATGACATCCCCATGGTGGATGTGACCATCTCAATGCCAGACAGAAAGTGACTTGCAGTGGATGTCATGGTAGCTTTACATGAAATGCATGGGAATTTCCAGCCCTACAAGCATTTTGGGGAGTGCAAGACACACAGCACCCCTGTGGCAGCTTATCTCCTCTTACATCATGAAGCATCTGGGAAGCAGCCAAGGGCAAACAGCTGGAGAGATAGCAAGTGGGGAGGGAGAGGGAAAAAGTCAAGGGGAATACGAGTGTATTTATAAAGATCAGAACAATAGTTTCCCAGCGTTGTGATAAGAGCTATTTTCTAAGCTGCAATGACAAACATTTTTGTGAATTTCTTTTCTTATAAAGAAAGCAAAATCTCAACTTCCCCTTCCAGGAAACACAGCTGTCATAAAAGCAGCAACCAAGGAGGAAGGAGTTAATGTTTGCTCCCCCCAGGCCCATCTACCTGCAGGCTTTGAAGCTGGTGGGCATTTATTCAGCTCATGGAGCTCAGCACACAGCACTCCCTCCAGCCTGAAACAATTGGCAAGAGCATCTCAAGGGGTGGCCTGGTTTGTAAACAGAGAGAGCTTTGCATCCCCAGCCAGCCACGCTGTGCTGGCAGCTCTGCTTTGTGCAGGATCCCTCTGGCTCCCTGCCTGCCTCTTGCAAGTGTTATCAATCGCTCGCTTCCATGAACATTAAAGAAATCAAACTTTCCTTCTCGCTTTCAACCACCCTCCCCTTTAAATAGCAGCTCAAAAGGAAACAAATTTAGATCAAGGTCAGAGGCATAAAAAGTCTGTTTCTCATGCTCCGAGGAAATCCTAGCAGTTGGATGGTGGATGCAATTATCTCCCAGCCCTATCTGGATGTGGATGAAGAGAAAGGCTGGAAGGGATTACTGGAGTATCAATCCTGACTCCATCCCCTCCTCCTTGGTGCAGGGCAGGATGCTCTCTGCACTCCATCCCTGCACATCTCAGACCAGACCCCACACACGATTGCATGCAGTAAGTCAGACACACTCATGGGTGCCACTTACCCCTGCTATGCAGCAAGGCAATGCCCTAGGCAGCAGGGGCATCCAACCCTTCTCCACACTGTTAAAGCAGCTGGTGCAGCACCAGCAGTGCACAAGCCAATGGGTCAAATTCATGTGAACTTCTGCCAAATACCACTGAATTTAAGGCAATTGCTCCCCTGAGCAAAGGCAGCCATGAGGTGAGGTACTCAATCAAAACCAGATTAATGAAGGCTTTGGTTGTAGTTCCCATTGCAACCAAAGACTTACTTCAGCAGGTTGAGATAACACTTCAAATGTGCATTTGCTAGTAGATATAAATAAGCTTCAAACAAGTATCTTTGAATAAAGATAGATGAAGACCAGGCTCAGAATCCTTCCTTCCCATTCCATCACCTCAAGCTATTGCAATTGGCAGTAAGCTGAACAAGAACTTCAGCAGCCTATAGCTAGGACAAAGACAATCATCATTCTTGCAACTCTTCTCATGGGCAAATCTCAGTTTTGACCAAACCTGACAGAGAAAGCAGGAGAAAAATGAGACCTGATCCCCCTGGTAACACCTTTGAAAGCAGCAGAAATGGGAGAAGAAACTGCCACCAAGTCCTCACTCAGGCACTCCTGCCCACCACTCTCCTTCAAATCAAAGCAATGCATCCCCTTTCCATGCCCTTATCCAAACAAACCCAAAGGGAGAGAAGAGGGAAGATGTTAAACTCATGGTTAAAATAATTTATGCAGCTTGGAGCTCCTTCCAGCTCTATCTCAGCAACATGGAGCTGCACGCCAAGGCTTTATGCATTGTGTCATCAGGGGATCACATTTACAAACACGATCAAGAAGCAAAATAAAAATCACTCAAGATGGAGATAACTCACTTGCTGGCAAACAGCAAAAGGCTGAATTGATCTCCTGGCCCGCACACGCACTTCTCCATCTGCCAATAGCACCCAGCAATTTGTCAGTGCTACAGCACGCCGTGTTTATGGCTGAGGGGTGTAATGAAATCAGCATCTTGAATAGGGAATTTAACCCCTCCATAGATAAGCAAGATGACACAAGTGGCCCCAGTGGAGCAGAAAGGGAATACTCAATCCCATACTGGCTTTAACAGGTCCCTGCTGGTGAGACCTAACTTGGAGATGTTGGAGACCTTTGCTGACTGCACTGAAAGGGATGAAAAACTGCTAGCTCTGTACACCTTATTAAGCCAGCACCAACTCTGGACCCATCCACCAATACAACACACAGTGGAAACGCATCCCATCATAACCATGGATTTGATTTTCCTTCCTTCTAATAAGCTACTTCATGCACGAGACATGTTTTTTTTTTTCCAGCCCTGGTTTTCCTAATGAACACTGCGAGTCTTACATAAACAAAGAAATGAAACACGGCAGTTCGAGACTGCAGAGAAAATATCACAACCATACCAACAACATCAACAGTTTAGAGAAAACGCTTGGAGCTGTCAATACCCTGAGATGAGTGGTGAAAGGTTTGGGATGCATTCCAGTTTTGAGTAATAGACGGCTTGTTGGTTTGCTTACAAAACTTGCAGGAAGGCTGCACTTCTTAGAGGCGATTCAGAAGTGGCACCGAATACATAGGAGTAACAACATGGAAAAGCCCTGAACTAGGACAAATACAAGTAGCCATAGAAAAATCTGAAATTGAAGAGTTCTCTGTCAAGAAGGGAGCTCAATAGCTTTTCTCCCCAAAGCTCGGGTCTTAAAATATATCCCAGCACTTCATTGCTGCTGCCTACACATGTGGCCAGGGCATGCAAGAAAGTCAAATTGGCCTCAATAGAGGCATCTCAGCCAACACTTCCCTCCTTCCAGAACAAATATGCAGTCACACAACGACTCCAGAAAGCTCCTAAAGGATGCCCTCCCAGCCACACTCATATCTCAGCTGACTGAGACTGGGTTTGGACCTGTATTCAAACCACGCTCACCTTTTGGGCACGGACTTTAAGTATACTGGGAACAGAGCCCACAAAAGGAACTTAAGCAAGACAAGGAAAGTCCAGCTTAGCAGTCAGAGCCATGTTTAAATCCAGGTGCCAACATCACAGATAACAGGAGTGAAATATTGAGGAAATTAAAGGCATTACTCACACAGTGCAAGCAGGAGACACAGCCAGGAGCACAATCAATGTGAAGAACCAGAATATCCATGCAGCAAAATGCCTTCCAAAAGTCCATGCCTAGAGAGACCAGTTGCAGCAAGAGGAAAGCCAAAAAGGCTCCTTCTCTCTGAACTGGTAGAAATAGAGCCAGGAACACAGGTTCTCCCCACAGCGGTGATGGGATTGGCTCAGCTCTAGGATGAGCAGGATGAGCTCCAGCTGTGTGTGCTGCTCAGGTGATGACTGGAGCCAGGTGCTGGGCAAGGATGTTGAGCACACCTGCACCCAGGGGGTGAAGAGCTGCAGTGCTCAAGGGGAGGCTTGTGGGCTTCTCCGTGTATCTGGGATCAGTGGGGTTTCTGTAGGGCTGATGGTCCCCTGCAGCTCCCACCCCTATGTGTGTCCTCAGTGCCCTGAAAATGCAGCATGTCTGGGGCTCTGTGGGGCTCTGTGGGATTCAGGGGCTCTGCACAGCTGCTCTGCAGCTGCATTTTGCACTCACAACCAGCAGCAAGTGTCTGTGCTGTGCAGATGGGAACGAAGAGATGATGTGCAGCTTCCTTGAGCTTCTGAGCTCAAGCCCAGCTCCTGCAAAGCAGAGTTTTTATGGCCCTCTGTGTGCATAGATATGTGCAACTAGAAGGTTTTACAATACATTTATTTAGGCATCGCTCAGCCAACATTTTCAAATGTTCTATCCAGATGCTTTGATCCACTGTGTCTCCAGTTTGCCTTAAGGACAGTTTATTTTGGAGTTGAAAACATGTCTGTTCTTCAGCACAATTAACCTTCCGAGCTTGCCTCCTTAAGCTCTTCTCCTGGCAGTTCTAAACCCTGGTACTCTAGGATTTCTCCATACATTTCTGCTTTCTTGGGAACCCACCTTCCTCTCCCACCTTTCCCCCTTGTATCACCACGTGTGTGGGCAACAAAACGCTTGCTAAACAAATAGAATGGACCAAAGCTGGGTCAAAGCTGAATGGCTTTACTGAGCTTAAAACTGCAATATTTGCCTTTATCCTTCTCAATTGTCTTAGCCCTTATGCCTTTTCTTTCATGATTGCACTCCTCTGCTCTCCATCTTTCTTGACATCTGGTTTCTCGGGTTGTGCATTTGATATTGTTTATTTCCCGTTTGCTTTTTCCCTAGTGAAGGGGAAGAGAGGATCATTTTCATGGCTGATCTTCACAACCAAGCACAAGTTATTTGAGAAGGAATACTCCAAAGAAAAGAGCACTGCCATAAGAGCAAGTTGCATAAGAGTTAAGACGTAAATGGGGTTGAAAATTGATACTGATATTGATGGTGTTCCTTATGAGATTCGTCCCTTGTGATGCTGCTGGGAGGGAATGAGATGTGGAGAGCTGCGGGGAAGCTGCATCTTAAATTTGCTCAGTGGGACTTGGAGCATAGCTGTCAGCAGCAGAAGTGCCTGGCGGGGGATGGCTCAGTAATGAAGCCAAGGTGGCCGAGCTGCTGACAGCTGCAGCCAGCGGAGAGGTGGGTTTGGGAGCAAAGGGGAATATTTCATCTCTTCTGACTTGATGAGTTTGCATTGGCAGAAGACAATGAGGAGCAGATGTCAGACAGAGATGCCAAACTACCCAGTACATTTTTACAGCAAAAATAATGACACTCTTTCAGACCACTAATGTTTTCAGTTTCCCAACATTGCGGGCTCATTTTCTTAGAAAAACTCTCTTAAAGTTCTCAGAGGAGGTCTTTCAACCAGTGAGCATTGCAGTGCTTTAGGAGCAAACCTTTCATACGGTGCTCCATGTCTGCAAATTAGCAATCAGTACAAAACTTACTTCCCAGAGCTCATCAGACACTGAGAATACCTGGAGCCATCTGCAACCATCAAAGAAAACTTACCTGAGGATCACTGGACATGGATTTCTTGCACTGCCCATTCTCAAAGTCTTTGCAAGCTGTTGGTTTTCTCTTTTGCCCAAGGGCTGTGTTAGTTCCTGTAAATTTGGACACATTTGGAAAACCGAAGCTTGGCTCATTTTCAGAGGGGATGTATTCTGCATAAGCCACATTTATGAAGCTTCAGACTCAGACAGTGTGTGGCATGAACATACGAAATAATAAAGGTTGTATTGCAGTAGGCTTGTGTCTGGTAAGTGATTGGCTCAATAGATAACAGAACACTGAGTACTGAGGGTAAAAAAGTTGGCTGAGGAATGGATGCTGCATTATCCACCCATTTCTCAAATCAGCCCAAAGCTTCTCCAGCAATGAAGACCCCCGTGGCACCCCGGTGTTGCAGAGAGGCTGTGCTCACCTCCCATAGCGACACATCCGAGCCTCCTTTAAGCACCTGTGAGAGCTTCATCCCTTTGCATGACCTCTCTCTCTTTCCCACATTTGACTGAAGTTGGCCGATGGGTGCAGATGTGTTCTGGAAGGGGGCAATGAAACCCAGCTGCCCCATGCATGCACCCAACTTTGAGCACTGTTCCTTTTCAGGGTGTTAACATGAGCCAGACAGAGCAATGTATTCACTCAAGAGCCACGAGCCCACTCTCTGCAGCACAACAAATTGCAGGCATGCACACATTTGGCACCTGCCCTGCTCCCCATTTATGCACGCTGAGAAGGCACTGCTGCAACCCACAGAGAACGTTCCAGTTTCTGACCTTGCTGCAGAAAACCTCCCCGTTTTCCTTCTGCTTTATAACAAGTTAGCGGGAGGTCAAGCCGCTTTGAAAATCCAGCCTTTAAAGATGTTTTCTCATGTATGCAAGCAAATGTTTTCAGGTTTGGGGATTTTCTTTCTTTTTTCAGTTCTGCATTACTGGGTGTTCAGGTCAACCTGACAGGTCAGTCTGCCTTGGACATCCCCGGGTCAGTAGAGGAAGAGAAAGAGTGGTCTTAGGTGGGGAAGATCTTGATGCTTCAAGTCTTTGGGAGAAGGAGGAGGACCCTCACCTGCCACATGGTCCATCAGGACACTTTGTGTCTCCGTGGCACTAACTGCCCTTCATGCATCCCATGGCATGTGGACGTAGTAGGGATGGGTTGATGGTTGGACTTGATGATTTTCGTGATCTTTTCTAACCATAATGGTCCTACAATTTGTGATCAACGAGCATCCTGGAAGAGGCAGTGCCTGGAGGACAGTTTGGGCTGTGTGAAAAGAGCCTGTGTTAGGACAACCACGTGCTGTGGGGTCACACAGGAGCACTGAGCTGAGCTCCAAACCCTCTGTTTCGGTTGTATTCCCCATTCCCAGAAGTGTGTTCTGCTTCTGTAAGCGTTCTCCTAACAACAACAACAACAAAAAAAACCCCACCACCACCAAAAAACCAACAACATCCAACCCAAGAAAACATCCCAGCCACTTTGTGTTGCTTTTGGAAAAAACAAAGGAAAGAGGGAATTACTCTGTGATGTAATCAGCTGAGTTGGGATTCAGAAAGCTGTTTAATTTGAGGATTTAAACGATCAACATTTTTCCTGGAAAGATCACACAAATCAGTGTCTGAACTGTAGTTACCTCCTTGCAACCTGTCAGATTTTTCCCCATTAATGAAACACAGCTAAAATATTCCAGTTCACCTTCTACAAATCTACTGTGGCATGTCCTGGAATCCAACTCATGTCTGCGAATGCACTGAGTATTATCTTTACTTCCCCCTGCTTATTGGCAATGGCCAGTAATCTTTCAGTTGTGGTATGCAAAGCCAAACATGAACCAGTATTTTCCATTATGGTTGTAATTCTGGCCTGTAATTTTATCACTCAAATCTAAATCCACTTCAGAAACACCATAAACTAATTGTCACAGAATAAACTTAGGGTGCTTTATTAAAGTGATTTAATAAAAGGAAAATAAAAAACAAATGTAAGCCATAGTATTTTTGGCAAAAAAAAAGGTCAAATATTTCTTTCTCTTTACCTCATTTGAATGCAAGAACCTGCTTCTTTTAAATGCTGTCGCAGCAGGTTTGTTTGTCTTGGATTATGCAGTAGCAGATATAACATTTGTCCAAGGAGAGTTGTTTAAAAAGGAAAAAAAAATACAGCAAGGGAAACAGATCACATTTGTATGCTGCAAAGATATCCATGTCCTAATTTTTTTTTTCTTTTTAAATATCAAATGCTAAGTGCTAACAATATGACCGTGTTCCTATTACACAGTTTAAGCCATTTTCACAGTTTGCAAAACCAAACACTTCAGAACCCACTGTAAGTTTATGTTAGGCCATAATCTGAACGACTGCTGCTTCGCCTGCTTCACTTCATTCATATTAAGAAACAATATACAGAGGATATAAAGTGATCAACTGTGTTTACACTGGTGGGAAAAAAAAGCCTTTGCATAAGTAGTAAACAGGGAATCTGGGTATGAACGTTAACAGACTGCTGCTATTCAGTGATGAAGGGGACTTTGCAGAGCCTCCAGGGCAGCATGGGGATGGGAAATGAGGGGTACTTGCTTTTTCACGTTGACACGTGAAGATTTGCAAGCAATGGATTTTTGGAGGAGAGAAAAAAAAAAAAAATAAAACAACCACTGCGTTTATTCATAAAAAATATCTGCTTCAAAACTGCAGTGGAAGCCTGTTTATAATAAACCAACAAATGATATAGAGGCTGCTGTTTGGCACAGGAATGGCCTGGGAGAGGCTTGTATTACATTTCTCTCTCTCAGCATTCATGGTATAAGGCAGAGCAGGCTGAAATTTATGTTCTCCTGGTACTGTCGTCCTGGCTGTGCTGCTCCAGAGACAGTTCTGGCACAGTCCCTGGCTGTTCTGTGCATTGCATCTCCTTGGATTTATTGCCAGAGGTTGGGGTGAGGGCAGAGGGGCATTTCTGACTTCTTTATGGTGATGGAGGCACTTGAAGAGGCCAGGACAAACACAGATAAGTAGCCCCAGGGACAGCTACTGACCACCACACTCCCACTTGTGCTTTCTTGAATGGTGGGTTATCTCAGATTTTAACATAAAACCATTATTACAGAGGCTGGGCTATGTACAGATCTGGATAAAAATGGAGAAGACATTAATTGCTTTCTGTTATTTGTATTTTTGATTGCTTACATTTGCTCTTTCTCCTTCTAACTCATTAAGCATTGTGTGAGTGAGAACCCTTCTGAGTCCCATCTTTTCATCCATACAGTCATCCACCCACCTACTCATCCATCCATCTATCCCTCAATCCATCCATCCATCCATCCATCCATCCATCCATCCATCCATCCATC
>NW_024884755.1:15080428-15089461 GCF_019232065.1 Centrocercus urophasianus
CATCCATCCATCCATCCATCCATCCATCCATCCATCCATCCATCCATTCCTCCATCCATCCGCCCACCACTATGCATCACTGCATCACTGTGAGATGATCAGTGCGAAGGAGATCTGTTGAGTCCTCCAGATCTAGCAGTAGAAAAGCCAGAACCAAAAACCATAGAAAAATGCTAACCTCAGTCTCCCTATTTCTGATTCACATCATGGAGAGGTATCTCTTATTCTCTGAGGCTCAGGGACGTTCCTCATCCCAGCAGGAAGTTTAGTCCTGGAGGAAGCTGAGCATCCACCTCCATCACAATTTTGATGCCAAAGCCAAGGCAGTGAGCACAGTGTCCTGCAGGAGGGTGGTGCAGCATCCTTTCTATTGGAAGTGATGCTGATTTCCATTTAAAGCTCTTTGAACCAATCTTCCTGCAGGATTTCTGGCCATCGTGTGCTGAATTTTGTAGCCACAGAAGTTGAGCATTCATAGGTGATGGTTGCCACATCTATTTCTGAAAGATCTAGGAGAGATCCTTGACTGGAGCTGCTTTCTCCATCAGCAAAAATTCTTTCATGCCTTCTCCATTTGCAAAATACTTTGAGAAACTCTGATTAAAGAGCTCTGTAAGACCTGGATATTACTATTTATTGTTATTACACAGATTTCACTCTCTGCTTTCAGTGAAACAGTAGCAACACGAGACGCAGTGCTGGAGTTACAGCCTGTGTCCTGACCCCTACAAATTACTCCTAGATGTAACAGCCAAAAAAAGAAAAAATAAAATAAAATAGAAATCAGGCAGAGAAAACACAAAAGAGAGCAAAGTTGTTCAGTGCAAACCTCATTGCTGTGTGCAGTTCAGTCTTCAACAGAAAACTTTTTCACCAGGGTACCATTCCCTGAACGCCTACAAATTCTATAGCATGATTCAAAATCCATATAAATACACACACATGTGTGCATGTGTACGTACACATAGATACATACTTACAGGAAAAGGAAATTATTTCTGATGGCCAGGCCATGGGAACATCAGGGGTCAGTTCCCACCGAGATGGACCATTTATTTACATTTCTTCTCAGTATTATGAATTGATCTTTTCCCCCAGCACAACTCAGAGATCCTTGGGTCATTTCTTTGCCTTTTCTCATTCCCTGCTCTGAATTAAGACTCAAAAAACAATCAGGGCAATTCCACTTCTTAGAGCTTGCTCAGCTACCTGAGAAATTCCTCCTCTAACAGACCTGACATCTGATGGGTGCTAGGTCTCCTAAACCACTTTTCATGCTTTTTACTGCATATATACCCTTTGCACATCACTTGAGAGAGGGACACAGCTTGGGCTGTTGAATTTTGGGCAATAACTCCCTGCTAATCCCTTTTCTCTTGGATTCCCATGACGTTGGTGTGCCCTCGTGTTTGGGTTGCAATAAAAGGCTCCGAGGGGGATGGAGGGGTCACTTGCTTAAAAATAGCTTCCAGCAGGGATTTTTTTTTAGGTTGTTGTTGCTTTTTATTACCGCGTTCCCACTGGCCTCGGGTTGAGTTTGGAAGTTGCAGAGATTGCAGAAGGGGAGAGAATGGGAATTGAGGGTGGAAAGTCATAGAATCATTTGGGTTGGAAGAGACCCTTAGAGGCCACCTAGTCCAACTCTCCTGCAGTGAACAGGGACACCTACAGCTCCATCAGGTGCTCAGAGTCCCGTTCAGCCTGTCTCCAGGGATCCAACACCGCTCTGGGCAAAGTGTTCCAGTGCCTACAGCCATTGTTTCCCATCTCCTGCATCAATCCTGCTGGACAGAAACCCATGGGCACAGAGCAATGGGAAAGGGTTTATGGGAGCCCACACAGTGCCCCCCATCCCCTATGTGCCCGCTGAATACCCTCTTGTGCCACGGTGTGCCCAAGAGCTCTGAAACCACAGCACTACCAAACATGCCCTGCGATCCGATTTCCTTTCATGGCCAGGTGCTTTTAATAACGTGCTGCCAACTGCGAGTGGTATTGCTGCAAATGATGCCTGGAATGAAAAGAGGAAAAAAAAAAAAAAAAAAAAAAAAGTCAATGAAACAGAACAGATAATTTTGCAATTTAATTTTCCATCTTCACTAATAATGGCACCAGTGTCATGTTTGATGGATGAAACTGCTACATACGGCCTCTCAAGATTAATTCCCCTCCTATAACTTCAGCCGTGATTTTCCAGAGCAGCCTCTTGGCTCCCTTATTCAATCTTCCCCCGGTCCCTTCCCCTCTCCCTTCTCACTTGGAAGAATGTTTTGGATCAAAGCCGACAAGGAGAATTAGGCTGGGTACAAGGGCTGGCTTTCATGTTTACTGAGGAGACTCGAATCCTTTTCCTGAAGCAGAGTGCAGCTTTTATGTGGAAAACTTCAGCACGGCAGCAATCAGACCTGAGTATCCTCTGTTCCTTATCTGAAACTGCTGACTACTGCACAAATACAGCCTATCTGCTCCTTCCAGGATCTTGAAGGATCTACATTTTTTACCGTCCTGCCTGGGCAGAAATCTCTGAAGCCCATTAAAAGTTACACCGTAATCTGATCTCCATATTTTCTCAAGCCAGGAGATCTGGAATTTAAAGACAGGGTTTGATCTTATCTATTTTTTATCTGATGATGCTGGCTCCACCAAATAAGATTTATCAGTAAAGAAAATAATGCAATTAATGTCCCGCTTGTCTAAGTCTTTATGGAGACCTCTCAGTTTTTGCTACTCAGAGCTCTCCAATTAAATGTAACTCTGTAAACCTGAGCAAATCAAATCCTTATCTGAGAACGTGCAGCGCTCCTAAATTAAATTTATGGACTTGGTATACCCTATGGAAAGGGCTCAAGCTTTCTTTGATTTCGGTTTTTGTGTGTGTGTGTGTGATGGGGACAGAGAAACAGTGTTCTACATATAACCCGAGTTCCTTTCCCTAGCCTGGCAGGGAGCACACATACCACTAACAAGTGCTATTACTGCATTTACGTCACTGAAGAATTTTCTCCTTTTGGCATGCTGTCTGGCATCCCACTGCTGAAGGGGCTCCAGGAAAAAGCAAACTTGCTGGCCTGACAGGGGAGACACGTGCAAACCCCCCTCCAGCTCTTTGGATGGAGAGCTGGGGGCCAGCAGCTACACCTGGCCTGGGGACAACCTCCTTCCTTGGTTGCTTCCATGTCTCTTCCCAGCACAGAAGCACTGAAAGGAGCTCCCAGGCATTCATAGCTGCCTGGGTGCTCTCAGACAGTGGTGGGAGGAGAAGACTGGTTGCCAGGCACCTGAAGAAGGATCGGGATGTGCCTGACTCATCCCCAGTGCCAGCTAACCTAACAGACTTATCCCCAGTCTGCTGGGGTCAAACTGCTACGATGTCTGCTTAGCTGATCTAAGTACCTCAACATCTAAAAAGTGACTCAGGAAAGGCAAGGAAGGCCTTCAGTGATGAAGGTTCCCACATTCTCCCAGTTCTTCAGCATTTTGGAGACCCAAAATCTCCTGATTTCTTCATGACACTCTTGGATATCTTGGTCTTGTTGTGCCAAGGGAAAAAGAAGCACAGAAAACCAGTCCCTCTGAACACCAAGGCACTCAGACCAGCTGCCACTTGTGCTGTGCAGACCCTGAAGAGACATCTCATTTCTTTACAAGGAGAGTGGTTAGGCCCTGGAAAGGGTTGCCCAGGGAGGTTGTGGATGCCCCATCCTTGGATGTGTTTAAGGCCAGGTTGGACGGGGTCCTGGGCAACCTGATCTGAATGTGTGTGTTTGGTGGCCCTGCTAGGCAAGGGGGTTGGAACTACATGATCCTTGAGGTCCCTTCCAACCCGGGTGATTCTGTGATTCTGTGATTCTGTGATTCTGTGATTCTGTGATCTCTCCAGCTTCTCTTCCCTCTGCTTCACCTTTCTGGAGATCCAGAAGGGTTTGAGGGAGCTCCAGTAGCTGTGCAAGGCTGGGCTGGAGGAGAGCACAGGAACACCCTGGCATCACATTCCCCTTTGAGCTGAGCCATTCGTGGCAGCACCTCCAGTGTTCCTCAGGAAAATCAAGCCAGACACAACACATGGGATGTGGGGTCATCAGGGCTCACTTAGAAGAGGCAGTTTCACAGCAAGCAGGTTCGACTTGAATGGGTTCATTCACCACGACTCTCATTTCTGGCTTCGCTTTTCTGTGCAAAAGCAAAACATCATTTCTGGCTGATCTCACCTGAATTATTTCCAAACTGCTTTTCCTCTGAGTTATTTGGGTTTGGAACCAGTCTGAAAAAATTAATTGTGCACCCGCTCTGAGGGTTTTTCTCTATCAGCTGGCTTCAGAGCTCCCATAGCTGCACTTTGGCTGCAATAACCTCTGAGATGGAAAAATATGTTCCTGTCCTGAAATCCTTCTCAGCCTCTTGTTCTTCCAAGCTGCTAATGGGAAGAACTCACCGCGTGAAGCAAAAAATAAATAAATAACATTAGAATTTTCACAGTAAGGAAAAACAGGGATCAGAAGAAAGTCCGTGTACCTGTGCACTGCTATTTTCAGCTACAGCATAATTGGTTTCTTATTTAAATTTCACAAACCTCATGGAAATTGCCTTTCTCTTCCTTTCTGAATGACCTTTACATAAACCTGCTTTCTCTGATTAAAAGTTCATCTCACTGGAGGGCTTTTACTGGCCTTTGCTTTGCCTCTTTATTGTTAATCCTCCCCCTCCACAACCATTGTCTTTGTTCATGGAACATCATTAACAAAATTCTCTTGTTGTTAGCAAAAGTCTCTTTTTTTGATAAACATTGCTTGGTATATGTCTTTTTGTTTAAAAATGGTGATGCCGCTTCATAACAAACTCTGAAACCTTAATATATGAGCATTGCAACCCTGGCTGGAAATAATTTAAAACAACTTTGCTGGATGTACAGGGCAGGGGCAGAACACAAACCCGCTTTGTTCAGAACCCCTGGGAGTAGCTAACACGAAGTCACTGGCAATGGCCACGTCTGACCCTAGGCACAGCCTCTCTCTTGGCAAAGCAGATTCCAGATCTTCAGATGATCTTCACATCGACTTTAGTTGATCCCTACTGATCTTTAGATCAACCAGAGGCTTTGTGGTAGTTTAGGCAAGATGAGTTTGAGGGTAAAGGCCATTTCTGCCATGGGTAAAATGACTGGGAGGTCCCAAGGATGGGTCAAGAAGGTAGGGGGCAATGAAGAGGAAAGCTTTGTCAGCAGCTAAATCTTCCTTGACCTGTATCTGGCCTCTCTCTCCAAGGCCGGGTCGGATGGGACCTTGAGCAGCCTGATCTATGGGTGGCAACTAGCCCACAGCAGGGAGTTGGGACTGGATGAGCATTGAGGTCCCCTCCAACCTAAGCCGTTCTGCGATCCTATGATTCTACTCTTCTACCCTAGACTGTGGCAAAAGCTCTCGCATGGACGAGGAGGGCAGGAGTCCAAACCTTGCAAGCGATTGCCCCGTAGCACCTAGGAACAGACCCGCTGAGTTCACAGCACACCTCAGGGACGTGACGGGCCTCATTGCTCAGCTAATCAAAGAGCTTGCCCACCGCCAGCCGAGGAAATCAGTTACATGCAGTAAAACTGAAATTTCCATTCCTTGTGTAAACACAATGTATCTCTCCAACGGTGTCCATAAAAATGCGGGAAAGTGCAAACTCAGCAGCTGGAATAGACTGGGTACCTCCATGCAGAGAGTGTATACCAGGTGGTCTCTGTCACGGGAAGTGATTTATGCTAACTCTCTCCCTCTTGGGCTGCTTTTATTTAGTTAGTGGGAGTTTGACAGCCCAGAGGTCACAGACACTCCAGTCACTAGTGGTTTCTCTACTGAAATGGAGAAATGCCTTTATGGAGAGGAGGCGGGGGGGGGGGGGGAACAGGATGGGATGGGGAAAGAAGAGCGGAGCTGAATGCACGCTAGTGTCAACTGCTGGAAAAACAGCAGGTCCATAAATAGTAAAGGGTTTGGAAGACGAGGGGCGATGAATAGTGCCTTAATCACAAATGAAATGTCAGGGGAGGAGGGGGAAGGGGCTCTCGATTTATCCTCTCTTGCATGAGATTTAAAACCAGGGAGACAGTGTCCTTGGGGACCTCACAGTGAATTTTTTCTGTGCATCCAAGGAAGGAGCCTGTCCAGATTTCTCACAGCATTTTTGTTTTTATTTTTTTAAAACATGCTCAGCTAAATTTTTGGAAAATGAGTAACCATTGATGGAGTTCATTACACTGCTCCTATCTTAATTCTGCCTTTCTCTTTGGACTTGGACAGGACAAAGAAGTTAAATCAGTGCCTTGGTGCATTGAGGGTGAGAGAGGGCAGGTAGAGAGGAGACCTGATTGGGACAATCTCAGAGAGCCAGGGGAAAGGTTCAGCAAGGGGAGAAGAACATCCCCAAGGGCTCAGCTGAAATCCTGTGGATCCCTGAAACCCAGCAGCTGATGTGGGTTGTTGTAAATGGGTGTATATAATGGTCGTAGGCCCTTATAATAGGAGGTAATATGGGATTTGCTTGATGGAGGAGGATTGTGTGGCTGAGGCTCGTTTTGTTGAGTGCTAGCAGTCAATTCCCTTGTGCTCTCAGCATCCTCCTGAAGCACAGTCCCCATGATGCTCTCCAGCTGCCTCAGGGTACCCAGACAGTGCTCCTGAGATCCTTTGCACCTCACTGAAGGAAAGTGCCACAAACAATGCAGGTCTGCAACAGCTCCTATTGGGTTCTAACTTTCAAACACAGACACAGTGGCATCAATACTCCAAATTTACTTCGAAAGTTAATGGAAGAACATCTTTGAAAAGCTCAGTACTCAGGCCAGCTTTGTTTCCTCTGGGACTCAAAGCCTGTGACCAGAGACGTTGCTACACCCTCACTTTCCACATGTTCCCTTAACTTTGTCTTCATTAGAAACGCACAGTTTGTGATCTCAGCGGTGCCTCCGCACCGAGCCAGGAGTAGTGCTGTTGGCTTTTGTGGAGCTACGCTGGATTTACATCAAGGTGAATGAGATCAGCCCATTAGGCTCCCTGGCAAGCTCCCTGGAACGTGGTTACAATTTAATCTGGTCCCTGAAACACTCTAATTTCTGCCAACAGCTTCCTCTCCCAAGTAAACTATATACACCAAATCCCTGATGTCCTCCAAGGTCTTGGGTGTCATCGTTTGATTTCATGCTGGACATTTTGCAGCTAGAAGAAAAAGAATCTGGGTTTCATTTTTTCACATCCACAGCCCAGAAAACGCAGGAAATTGGTTCAGGTTTTTCTTATGTGATGGATTGGCTTTTTTGTACATCTGCTGATATGATGATCAAGGATAATTTGGCTTTCCTTGGGGAAAATCAACAGCTGGTTAGCTTACAGAAAAACAAATTTTTTCCCAAGAAAATCTCCCCTTAGGTTCATAGGAAATTGCAGTGACCTACAAAGCACAGAATGAGAGTTGATTGGGTTGGAAGCGTTTGAGACTGCCGTTAGAGTGAATTCTTCTGCAAGGAAGAGATGGCTTTGCCTGCTCATGAAAGATACCCGCTCTATGGGAAAGGAGTTGAACCTTACCCCAAGAGCAGTCCCAATGGGAAGACTTCCGAAGAAAGAGAAGCAGAGTGGTAGAGGAATGTTATCTGGCTGAATTGGCCACTTCTCTCCCAGAAGTATCATGAAGGACCAATGAAAGGTCATAAACACTCAAAGATCTGGTGATAAAGTGAATTTTATTCATGCAATTCCTTTTCAGAGGACCTGTTGGGTGGTTTGTATCACGTGGAGGGAGCGAACAGATGAAGGGGGATCTCCTAAAAGGACATCACCATTTCTGGGAATGGGTGGGGGGGTCACTGCTGTCTGCAGAGGCTAACCAGAGGTGCAGTGCAAAAGCAATGAATTACTATCACACTGTGGGAATGACTCCATCCATGCAAGCAAAGGCTGCTCCTTGCTCTTAGCCTTATGGACATCCCTCCTGTTGATGCCAATGTAGGAGCCATGGGACTCTGAGCAGAGCCTACAGAGAAAATCTCTGTAAGATCAACCAGCATTGCAAACTTAATTTCAAATTTTGGATTATTTACTCACACTCCGAATATTCATCCATAATGTCATGACGTGTATGGTTTTGGACAGAAAAACAGTGGAAGAATATGGGTCATATTGTTATAGATCGTAGAAGCTTCATGAGTCATCAAGAGCCCAGCTCCTCTGTGATCAGTACTTGTGGTGATGACACCAGTTATTAAAGCACCTCGCATGGACTTAAAGCTCACTATAAGCAGCCACTTTAAAAAATCGTGTCTGTACGTGTTTTTTGCTCAATGAGGTGTTAAATAGGAGATGCCCTTTAAACAAACTAATCTGTCCATGAGAAAATATACAAAAGAAAGGCTCTGGAATGACATTTACTGCTCCTCCGGTGCATCAGAAACGCCGCCTGTCTTCTCACTCGCCATTGCTGAGGGAGAAAAGGATGAAGTGGGAAGGCCCCTGCCTTAGCAAAACAGACTTAAAAGGCAAGTGGCAAGGTAGAGAGGTCTGACTGAGATCACAGGCACTTCTGGGCAGATAGCATCTCGGGAAGCGAAGACAAGGTGTGAGAAGTCTGCTCTTTCTTGTATCATCGCAAGGGCTCTTTTTGAAGATAAGCCCACTTCTGCAGAGGGGGTCTTTGCACTTCAAGGGCATGCAGGAAAGCTGGCTGCGCCAGGGATGGGTGCAGGCTGCACTCCCACCTCCTCTCTATTTGTTTTCTAATTTTCTTTTCACTCTCGCGTCGGCTCCTTGTGACCTTCTCTCTCATCAACATCAGCAGCACCTCCCTATGGGGCCCCACAGACAGGGGTTAAGAGACCTCGACAGGGAGGGGATTTCACGGTCGTGGTTAGAAGAGACAGGCAGGAACTCAGGTGGAAGGGCCATAGTGCTATCCCTGATGTGATACAGTATGATAGAAAATGATAGAATAAAATGTGATGGAATGGAATGAGAGAGAAGAGAAGAGAAGAGAAGAGAAGAGAAGAGAAGAGAAGAGAAG
>NW_024884755.1:15089471-15095972 GCF_019232065.1 Centrocercus urophasianus
AAGAGAAGAGAAGAGAAGAGAAGAGAAGAGAAGAGAAGAGAAGAGAAATATCAAACAATGCAATATATTACATTATCATATATATATTATTCCTAATATATTAGGGATATCAGTAGTGAAGCCAAGAAGTAAAGGGCCCCAGGGCATCCAATGGGCTTTGGAGCAGCAAACACCACAGGTTTGGACCATAGAAAGGGTTCCCAGATAACCTTTAGGGTTTCTAAGCACCACCCCCACATAGCCCAGGTGCAGAGATCATTGCATAGACATTCCAAATACACTCAGAAAAACACCCAAAACCAGAGCATTTTGGAGAGCAGGGAAGCAGCCCGGAACCTTCCTAAGGGCACTCCCCTGTGGTTTAATCCAAACCAAAATTGGAGGTCATCTATCACCACTTGCCATGCAAAAAGGAGATCTTGGTTTATGTCTCTGTTGCTTGACAATCCTATAACGTTAACCCAAGATTATGAAGCAGCAGAGGGAAATCTTGCAAATTGCCCCCGGATAAAAGGAGGCTGGGTTTGTTGGAGTCCCAAGGATAGGCAGCCAGCAGGAATAAGCACAGCTGCAATGTCCTGCCAAAATAGCCACTTACATTAAATATTTGGTTCAGTGCTCTTCTGGAGATTTGGGATGAGCTAAAACCAATGTTTTCCTGTGCATGGGATGTTTAGCTCTCAGTACACAAATCCCATGGCACAGTTTCCAAGCCAAAGCAGGAGGGAGAAAGCCAGGTGTGGCTTCTGCCTGCCATCGAGTAGCTCACACGAAGCACAGCTAGGTTCAGAAAACAAATAAGCACTGAGAACAGAAGGGAGCATTGCCAGAGAGGAAGAGGAAAAGAGAAAGATTCATAATTTCCCACTTAACTCAACCCGTGCCTCCCAACCCCTCTCGGATCCCCTTCTCTCAAGCTGCACACCCCGTATGGCAATAACCTATCTTTTCATCAGCTCTTCCTTCCTCCAGGTCTAATCCCTTCTGACACAAGTGAGGGGGTTCAGGCTTTCATTAGTGGGAAGGCAGATTTCAGGCACGCAGAGCCCCGCCGCCAAGCAGGGACCTGCTGGCGGGCTGCTGCCAGTGTCAGGTTGTTGTACAAACATCACCTCCTGCAAACCTTGGTCACCCAGTCAAGCGGTGGAGACAGTTTGCCCAGTAGTTTGACCTTTCACCTTCCCTTTACTAAATAGACCTAATTACTGCGTTTGTCTGTCATTTAAGCAACAAATGACTCCATTGAGGTCATCTGAGGGAAGCTGGAGTTCTTAGCTGTCATCTCAAGAGAGCTTGGCTAATTTTATCCTGCTGGGGAAGAAAGCCCTGTGAAATTTTGCTGGAAGGCTCGGTTGCAATTGCTGTTTCCTGGGAAGGATTTGGGGACATGCTCGCTGCTTGAGAGAGCAAGGTATGCCCCAATGGACTCCTATGAATTCACATTCATCTGCAAATCCCAGTGCTTACCCAAAAATTTTGGGGACCTTCTAAAGAAAATAAAATAACAGCAATAAGTAGTAACAATAACGACGACGGCAACAACAAAAACAACAAAACCAAGAGGAATAAAACATGTGTAATTTTCTTCTCTTAAACCATATTTTGCCTTTCAAAACATCCGAACTCCCACTGCTCAAACCACCTTTTGTTCAGCCAGGAGCTGTGGATGCCTTTGGTTTGACTGCAGTTCATCTGCAGCTTTCAGGTCTTCCATTCCTGGCGAATCCCAGTTGTGTGCTTTGTGGGTAAAGCAAGAAATTTAGATGAAAGTGGTTATATCTCAAGAAAACTCAGACAAACTGCAATACGTCCAGGGAAGGACCAGGCAAAGTTAGCAGATGGCAGTGTTTCTTCTCTGTCTACATGCATGGCAATCTCCAAGTTAAGGTGGGAGATAACTATTACGATCTACATGCAGAGTCATGAACACCAATCCATGTTTCTGCTTGCACACTCACAGGTTTGTGTAAAACTCAGTCCTGTAGGAGCACGGTGAGGCCCCTTCATTTCACCACAGTTCCCCCACACCCATTTCTGGTTCAACATCTCAGCAATGAGACCCTCAGCTCTCCAGGCCACCTCTCCCTGACAAAAGCAATATTTCTAAGTTCCAACACAGTGTGCATGGTGTTCACTGAGACACTTCCAGATGAGCTGTGCCAAGGCTACTGCTCCCCCTCACTTGTGTGGCTTCCCCTCACGTGTGCAGTGCTCTATTCCCTGTGCTGGGCTCATCCTCTTGTTTCCAGCTCTTCCTCTCTTGGTGGAATATCAGAGCCCACCCTCCTCTGTCCTTGGGGTGACCCCCAGATTCACCACAAGCCCTCCTCCATCCCTGCCTTGCTCCCTTACAGGAACCTCCCCATTCCCACCGGGCTCCTCCTCCCTCTACGAAGGGTCCCCTCAAACATCTGCAAAATCTCTCCAGCCCCCTCCTTGAAGCTCTCCACCACTGTGGTGCCTTATAGATAATACAAAACGTGACAGCAGCCCAGATTGTTGTTGTTCCCATCATGCTAACATCAACGGAGCGCTTCCTCCCACTTCTCCTCATCCATCCACAGGCTCTTCGTGGAGAGCTGATGGAGCTGCAAGCGTTGCTCAGCCTCTGCAAAAATCACCTTCGGGGCAAGGGCTGTTGTTTTTATCCTGGATTTCTACAGCCCCGAGCACAATGAGGTCTTAGTGCAGCTTGGGGCGGCGTGCTGAAGGCAGACAGCTCGGCAGAGCCCATCCCAAAACCAAAGGTTTGAAACGTGAGAAGATGGTGACGGATGCAGGCATGCTCAGCACTGGGATTCGATCACATCTTTCAGCAAGGCTTAGATTAAGTCCATCAAAAGCAGATCTTTTTTTCTCCCTCTTTTCACTCCCTTTCGGCGGTTCTCAAGGCGTGCGTTATCAACACAGTGTGGTGTTCTCTGTAGTGAGGAAAAGAAATAGGTTAATTGAGGGAGTAAAAGTCTATTGCTGTTGTGCTTCCCTTGCAATGCAGTGAGCCCTGGGGGGTCTCCCAAGGGGTCATTCTCTTTCTGTAAGCAAACATTTGCTCCATCAGAGCCGCTACAGCAACAGCTGAGATCAGCTTGCAATGTTATCCTACAGTCTGGAGGAGGGAGGCGCACTCAACTGCCCGCAAAGGGTTAAACTGGAGCAAAAGGAAAACAAAAACACCCTTATCTGGATGTTTTTAGCAGCACCTTGTTGGAGTGCATCCCAGCCCATCCCCGTTGCTGCATCCATCTCACATCCCTGCAGCAGCCCCTTGCAGAGCCTGTTCTGCTCATCCCTCCTCCTGAGAGGAAAACCGCGTCCTGACATCCCTCAAATATCCAAAGCAGGGAGAGGGAAGCCTAAATCCTGGCTCTCTCATGGCAGAGGTTTTTTTCATGTGCAAATAACGGGAGCAGGAAAATAGAGAAGTCGCTTTCTCATTACCCTGTTGCAAAATTCAAATAAACATCGTTTCGTACGCTCAAAGGACATTTTGATGAAAAGGTTAATGTTATTACAGGTGCTCAGAGGGCTCTAAAAGTCTTATATCACTATGCAGGCTGAAAAATTTATAGAAAGAGACAGCGAACATTTTAATAACATCCTCCTTAGTTCCTTCACTGACAGACGCCCTGTTTTGTTAGAGAGCGGGCAGTATTTTAATAACATTGAAGCACAGCCTTCAAATTTCAGCTGTTCATGGGAAGCAGGAGGATTTTCTCTCCCTTTTTCAACCTGAGAAATGAGGATTTTCTCCCTTTCATCCTTTACTCTTGCTCCCCAGATTTTGTCCCCTCCCCGTCTCCTTTCCGTTGCCTACCGAGCACCAGGTGAACGCTCCCTCTTCTTAATGAGATGATGGATTTTCTTCGGCTTTTGACACCTCCGTGCTGACAAAAGGGCTGCCCTCTGTTTGCTGCAGCGAGTTGGACTACGTGTCTTTTAAAGCCCTTTAGAACTCAAACGATTCTATGATTACTGATGTGTTTTGGTGCCGTGTTTGGATAGAGGCTTTGGAGGGGCATCAAAGCCTGCCAGGACTGGAATGGGGAAAAGAAGGAGCAGAAAATAATATTGCCCCACACTTACTATTGTGATTGTCTCCAATACATTCCATTGCAAGTTTTGGAAAGTCTGTACAACTGCAACCACCAAAAGCTGGGACCAAAAGCAGGAGATTTTGCTTGTGTCTAAGAGGATGGGGAGTTCCTTATGGAAGCAGGTCCTTATGGGACATGGAGTGCAGGGCTGAAAACCTTGAACCAGCAAGGCGCCATTGAATTGTGTTGTGGTGAGATCGACTCAAGACACGCCTCCCCAGAAAGAATAAATATCAGTGGGAAAGAATTGTCAAAAGAAAGAAAAGAAAAGAGAAAACAAATAAAATAAAGAGCATGATGGAGCCTCTGAGCCAAGCAATGGGAGCACTGATCTCCTGCTGCCTGTGTACCCTTCCTGAATAAATATTTCTGTCAAGCACAGATAAAAGATTATTTTTATAGCAAAATCAGCTTATTTTCAATGCTCCCCTGGTGTTTCTCTCGAGGCAAAATGCAGAATTTCAGTTGCTCTGCCTTGAATGGGCAAGAAGACAGTCAAAAATCAAAGGGACACCCTGATAAGAAAGTGGAAAAGGGATTACCCAGGTATTTATTTTTCTCCCTCTCATACACTGTTGCAATTGCCTGGCCTTGTGTTTCCCTCTTACCTTGGCACTGGTCTAACACCAACGGATGTATCTGAAAGATGGTGTCCTTGGCTGCATGGGCATTTGCCTGCCCTCCTTGTATGGGACTGGAGGTGACTTTTCCCTTCCTTCTGATGGTGAATATACACATGCATGGCCATTTCGGTCAACAATAATGGCAAATAGACACTTTTCATCTGCGAAAACAACAACAACCAAAACAAAATGTGATAGAAGACAAAGCAAAGGATGGTGGCTACCCAACAACCTGGAAACACAGACCATCTCCAGAGGAAGTTGCTCAGTATTGCTGCTCACGTTGCTGGCTCTGATTTATAGATAGCCCCAGCTGAAGACTATTTACCCCATTTCCTCAGGGTTGCCTCCTCCCAGGCATGTATTAATTAGATCCAGCTATTAGCAATGCACCTCCAGTCTTTCCAAGCTTGTGCTTGGGATACCTTTCAGTTTGTTTGAATGGATT
This sequence comes from Centrocercus urophasianus, assembly GCF_019232065.1. NCBI lineage: Eukaryota > Metazoa > Chordata > Aves > Galliformes > Phasianidae > Centrocercus > Centrocercus urophasianus. Next base: position 15,094,637 of record NW_024884755.1, read on the forward strand.
CACATCTTTTTTAAACTCCCTCTTCCTTTCAAGACCTTTCTCAAGGCGGAGAGGAACAAATCCCGTTGCTGTTCTCACCCCTGCACATTGCCCACATGCACAGTGGTCACCCATCGTGGCTGCTGCGGCTTTTCCTTAGTTAAATAAATGCCCTTCCCTCCCCATTTGAAGTGTTCCCAGTGGAAGAGTGAGGTAACGTCACGTTGTTATCTGAAACAACCCAGGGGCTTTTGAAAGGATGACCTCCATGTGTCTGTGTATATACAGACACACAGGCGCACGCACATGCGAGCAGAAGCGCACATGAAAGACCCCGTTATGAGTTCCCAACGTAGGCAAACCTCCCATAGACCTCATCGAGCTCTTGCCTGGATTCAGCTCCGAGGTTCAAACTCCATCTGCTCCCCTCAAAAGATCTTTGTTACCAGGTTTCGGTTGTTCTTTGTTTTTTTTGTTTTTCACATTACTGATTATTTTTTCACTTCTGGCCTTACTCTGTTCCCTTTCTCCTCTAAACATTTGGGGTAAATCAGACCGAAGTGGGTCTGGATTTACTGGAGCGCATTCACAATTTTGGGGAGCAGCTTTGGCTGATGTAGGGTGGTAGCAACTCATCCTTGTAAAGGACTTTCTCTCTTTCCTGGCTCCAGTGCTGTGCAGTAGGATTCGTGATGGGCTTTGTCCTCCTTGAAGGCATTCACCCCTCAGATTCAGCACAGAGGATAAATCCAATAGTCACTGCTTTTGGAAAAAGAGAAAAGAGGAAGAGGAAGAAAGAAGAGAGAAAAAGAGTGAAAAACACAAAGAAGAAGGGAAGCAAATGCAGAAGCAAAAGCAAAAGGATATAAAGAAAAAAAGAGCAGGAAGAATAAAAAGGGAAAGGAAAAAAAAAAAAAAAAAAGAAAAAAAAAAAAAAAAAAAAAAAAAGAAAGAAAAAAAAGGGATGAAAAAGGGAAAGGAAAAAAAACAAAGAAGAAGAAGAGAAAGAAAGAAAAAGAACGAAAGTAAAACCCAGAAAACTTGCTGGTTTGCAAAACCACCACAGCTTTGGACCTGCTGGCTCCCTCCCCACTTTTCATCTCCTTATCTCTCCCCCTGCCCTCTCCTTTCCCCTCTGAGCCGCAGGCAGCAGCCATGCGGTCATTTCTCGGCTCTGTGCGGGCATCTCCCGTCCCCACGACCTCCTGTCCTTCCCGACCCTCAACTCATCCCGTCCGAACCGCTGCGGAGCAGGGAGAAAAACGCGTCGGGTGCGCGGCGAGCAGCAGCACTGCTCCCTTCTGGAGCCCGCGGGAATAGACTGCGCTGCTCCCACCCTCCCCAAATCCCACCTCCC
>NW_024884755.1:15096072-15173467 GCF_019232065.1 Centrocercus urophasianus
CCTCCTTCCCTCCCGATGGTGTTTGGGTTGCGGCACTCGGTTTTGCCGTTATGGGGTCGGGAAAGTAAAACTCGATTTCACGGCAAAGAGGGAAACCGCAGGGATGATGGTGTTGTGATTGGAACCGGAGAGATAAGAAGGAAAGCAGCCCCAGATGCACGGGGAGGTTGGGGGGTGGGGAGGGGAGAAAGCAGGGCTTGAAGTCAGGTTTAAACAGATGTTTCAAGGTCTGCAGTTTGCCAAACATGTTGTGTTCAAAATGGCTGGGTTTCTATTTGAACCTCATCTCCCCAGATAGGAAAAACCTGTTGAGATCAAATAGGAGCATCAACCTGCCTCTTTCCCAGCGCACGACACGGAAGATTATTATTATTTTTAAGCCTGAAGGTCTTCAATGAAACTCTTTTTGTTTTGTGGCGTTGCTTGAGGATGGATTTCAGAAGGGCGGACCAAAACTTTGGGGGTCTTGCAAAATATTTGGGCTTGGAGCAGCAAAAAGCGGCAGGAAATGGAGAAGCAAAAAGAAGAGGCTCTCCTCTCTGGGCTGTAAACCATGAGCGATAAGATTTGGTTATCGTGCAATTCCAGGGAGGTTTAGATAAGGCTGTGTCTGATTTAGTGAGATCCAACCGAACTTCCCGGCTCTCAGGGAAGTCTCTATCTCTTTAATTGCCTCGGAGAGAGGAAACTTGAAGTATTCCTATCATTTTATCGAAATGCATTAAATAATACACGCATTCAGCTATCTGTGTAACCCCAGGATTTAAAAACCACCCAACAATTAGTGGGTTTAACCTACGAATGAATATTCTGCGCAGGAACAGCCAGATGGACGCGGTCAGCAAAACCAGACCTGCAGCAGAGGCAGATAACGGGGTGGAATAATGACCCTGCAGAGGACCAGGAATTGCTCGGCTCTGCCTCTTATCACAGGGGTGGATTTGGGGGTAAAAGCTGCAATTTGAGGGATGCTGCTGGAGAGGAGGTTCAAGCCCCCCCCCCCCCCCCTTTTCGGTTCCCCCCCCCCCCATTCCTCCCCTGCTTTAAAGGCGAGGAGTTATCGCTCCGGCAAGGGCTGTCAGGGAAGATGGAGGATGGAGGAAGGCTTTTAACCTTCAAGATGGGATTTAAAGGAGTGAGATGGCAGATTCCTCCCCAGAATAGTGATAGGTGAAAGAAGAAAGGGATCTGGAGCCTTATTGATCCAGGTCCAAACTCCTCATGCTAGCGCTGGCTTATTCAGAATATCTAATCCACCATCTACTATGCATAGCAAATATCACACAAGCACATATAAATACAAACACATTCATTTATGCATACAAACAGGGACACAGCTCATTATTACAGTCCTAAAGCACTCTGCAGAAGGCAAACCAAGAGTAACAAATAGAAATTGGTACAAAATTTCAACTGCACACCGGCACCACAGCTCAGGAAAGGTTTCATTCCTTGCTTTGTCCCAGGGTATCTGGGTGTTACCTTTTCTATGCCCTTACTGTTTGTAAAGCAGCAAGAATGAATTTCCCTTGACTACGTGGTCCTTACTTTACACATCTACACGCAGCACTTCGCCCCTATTCCACTCAAAAAGCAGCATTTCTCCTTCAGGTCGTGTCTCCTTGCAAATCAAAAATGAAATAACCCAGCAGCCCTGAACGTATTTCTAATTTCCTTCAAACAAACCATTTTGCTACTCCTGGAAAGTGCATTCTAACGAGGAAACGAGGGAGGAAGAGCTATCAAGATATTCCTTGGTCTCTTAATTTTCTATTAATCATAAGGATACCTTTTTCCTGTTACAATTTTTTAGAATATCTTTCCTCCTCAGATTCCTAGCACCCACGTAATTCACCCACACCCAGAAGTGACTGAAAAAGCTCAAGGATTTTCCAAGCAATAGATGGGACACGGAGATAACTGCAAAGCTCTGCACACAACTGCTATGCCTACGGCTGCTGGATGTGTTTTCCAGTGTTGAAAACTCCAGAACTAAACGCTGGAGTTTAGCTGCGCGTTGCAGGAATACAACCTGGGCATGAATGCTCAGCCTTCAGCTCTTTGTGAGCCCAGCAGGAAGCGACTGTCATGTCAGAAGGGATCAAAAAGGCAAATCGCTCCTTTGTTTGCCATCAAGGCTGCGTTGGAAGGATGAATCCAAAAGCTGAGGGTGCCAATTGATAAAAGCAAATGCATGGTGTGGATATTTCATTCCTCTTTTCTGATTGATTAGGAAGAAAACTTAATCAGGACTGTTCCTAACGCATGGAAATCAGCGATTCCTTTTTGTTCCCATAGAGTTTTACTGCAGGTCTAGCTACCTAAAAACCAAACATCCACATTCCTGGGGCAGAAGGATCTGCTGCTGCAACAGCACTTCTCCGGCCGCAGGGGTGATGCAGTTTGTTGTGTGCTGCAATGATTCTTACTGGCATTTGGTGGGGCGCGTTGCTTTGCACCTCCTGGATTTTAGCACCTAGCTCCTAATCGCCATTGGGATTGGCTAGGAGTTTATTTATTCACTTATTTTTTAAAAGAGGAGCAAACCTCGTGTGCCACAAGCGGGCAGCAGGAGTGGCACAGCCCGTGGGATAGGGGGAGGAAAGGAATTTGCAGCGCCTCTGAAACGAAGCTGGGCATGTTCATCCCAAAACCTCGTCCTCATGGGGACCTCAGGCCCAGGGGCTGGCTGTGTAATTATAGCCACAGAGGGTGTGGAGGGGAAGGAAACAAAGCCACATCCAAGCTGCACGTTAATAAATATGCAGGAGGTTATTCTCCCGTTTGAATGCATAAATCTTCCCGGAGCGTTTCTGTACGCGTTTGGAATGCGAGGAGCCCGGCTGAGCCAAGGCGAGCCCTGTCCAAATTTCACTACTTTCCAAACGATGCCTCATTTATTAACGCAGGCAGCTCCGAGTCTCGGGGGATTACCGCTGCGGCCGCCCAGCGTGAGATGAGCCGCGGCCGGGAGGAGCCCCGCAGTGCGCAGCTACCAGCGCTCCCACGGTGCCCCACGGATGCACGCTGTGTGTTTCTTGCACAGCGACCACGTCAGGGTCAGACGTATTATTCTTATCGCTAAGCTGAAGATGGTGTTGTTTGTTTTTTGGGTTGTTTTTTTTTTTTTTTTTTTTTTTTTTTTTTTTGCTAGACGCTTTTTTGGCACGGGAGCTCAGTGTATTTTGCAAATATTCGCCTCGGAAATATCGAAGCGAAAGAGCAACTCCCGTCGGTTTAAGGGTAGCGTTGAGATGAAACAGAAATGCAGGAGGAGGGGTTAAACGAGCCAGGGTGAATGTTCTCTCCCCAAAATCACACGTCCTCCAACCACACCTTGACCTCGCCAGTAATTTCACGTTGGGTGCCATTGAATCGCCCAGTGCCAAAGATTCCTTTACTTGTACTTTCTTTTTCCTTGGTGACTTAACCCAAAGAAATGCTAAGGCTCCAGACCAAGCTGACCCTCTACGAAGGCGTTAATAGCTCTATTTGCAACTAAAAAGAAAGAATCCGCACTCACACCTTCCCAAAAGCAGGGCTGTTAGTTGGATACATCATATACTCTCATATTGGAGATGGCTTGGGTTGGAGAGTGGCTCATACTGCCCTAAGCAGATCTCTTTATTTTCAACAGATAGTAACGCAACAGGAAATTAACAATACTGAGGTTACACATTACAAATCAACTGCAAATTAATCTCATTTTATGATTGCAAGAGAACCCAGCCTGCTCCTTCGAGCTTAGATGGAAGGCACTGAGCATCGTTTTCTGTTATAGATGTGGTGGTGGCTTCTTGCTCTCCTGGCTGAGCCTTGAAATCAATTGTGCCAAACTGTCTTTTTGGAAGCCGTGTAGTTTTAGCTTTTGTAGCTTTTGAGATTTAGGTGGGACCTTCCTAGAAAGCAGAAGGGAAATTTCCATAAAATCTTTACGAGGACTTCCATAAAACCTCACTATTGTTAGAGAGCACCTTGTTAGGAGGAGTCCAACCATGTACCTCTCCTACCTCTGCAATCCTCCCTGCAGTCTGTCAGCACTTCTACAACCACTGTTCTCTGCCCGAAGGCAGCAAAAAGGAATATATCCCTGCTTGCTGGCCAGCCTAGCCCACAGAGGGGTGAGAGCAGCCCCTCTGGGACGTCCCAGGGGGGAACTGGGAAAGGCTGCTCAGTAGGCACCATCCCACCTTCCGTCAGCCATAGGAGCTTCACCAGGTGGTGTCCCAGAGCCCCTATTAAATCCCAAAGCCAGTTTTTGGGAGGGCACAGGGATTTGGCTCATGGGTGGGCACAGAGTATTTTTAGGGGGGATTATTTTTAGTGGGGGGGGGGGATGAATATTATGCAACCTCAGATGGAATACGTGTGCCTCAGCATGCAGTCACACCGCTCCCTGCCCCAGAATAGGACTCTGCAGCTAAAAAGAAAGATTTTTTGGTATTTTTCCTGCCAATTTCAGGAAACCATCCCAAATTTCCATTGCAAGGTAAGCCCGCTGCAATTCACCAGGGAGAGGAAGTTGAAAGAGGATTGTTTGTCCCCAAGTCGGCCGCGCATACAGACACACACCGGAGGAAGGCATTGGATGCCATAAAGCACGGCCATTGGGAAAGGGAACAGAAATCACAACATTGTTGGCCATTAATAGCTCTCCTCAGCCTGAAACGTAGTTCTGTAATTGTTAACAAACTCTAATAGAAACAATCAGCGCCTCGAGCCACCAGGAGCAGCATCAGAAGGGCCAGATCTAAATTTACATCTCCCATTTACTAGAAAGTGTTTTTTGCAGTGGGAACCCTTTCAGCATTGTTTAAGGACGAGCTCTATTTAGTCTCCCGCAGGAAAAGCAGGTCCTAGGATTTCCTTGTGAATTACAAATAGATCCCACTACTCCAAAATGTTCATATGCAGCTCCAGGAGGAGTCCCTGGGCACTGCCTGTGATCAAGGATGACATTCTTCACATGCATCTTTCAGGCAGACTTTATTCTATTATAGTCTTCTTTTTCCTTTTTTTTTTTTTTTTGGCAGGGGCACTCATGAGAATTAGGACAATTTCGGATGGAAAATGAAAGGGGGGGAGGGAGGAAGAATGGGGACTTGGGTGTAAAGTGATAAGCCATTGAGCTGTAGCTATTTGTAAGCCTGTAAGAGGAAAAGCTCTTAGAAATACAGAGGAGGTGGGAGATTGACGGTGCCAGGCCCCAGGATGGACTATACAGCTGCACCAAGCAGTCGAACAGCAAGAGGACTACATGCTGCAATGCCCAGAGCAGGCTTTCCTGCACCTGAAGTGCAATCAGTGCAATGCAGTGCAATGCAATGCTGTCCTTTACCCAAAGTGCAGTCTGTGCAGCACAATGCAATGCAGTGCAATGCAATGCCATGCAAGGAAGCTGCCAAATTGCCCAGAGATGCTCTGGCATCTCGAGGGGAATCATATTATCTCCAGGTGCCAAACTCACAGAGTTGATGCTAGTGTCATGCAGCTCCTTGCCCTGCAGAGAGAAGCGCAGTGAGAGCCTGCAGCTGGGATCCTGCTCAGTGCACAGCGGCTGCCACCTGGAGCAAGAAGGACTTGCATGGTCACTGTCGTTGCAAACAAAAATCCTGGTGGATTAACCCCCAACCGTGGCATTGACTTCTTCATACCACCCAAAAAACAACAGCTTTGAAACACCTTGCAGGGGCACCGAGCGCCGGGCAGAGGATGTACGGCCATGTGTGATTCTCATCTGCTGCAACCCTCTGGGAAAGGAGCAGCGTGATTTATCTCTGCCTGTTCTCAAGGTATCCTTCCTATTGTTCGTGGTGGCTGTGAGCTGCGGCGGCTGGCGGAGGGGTCAGAGCCAAGGCAGGGAACAGAGCCACGCCGAGATCACGCAATGCTCCCGCCGGTGGCTGCAGTAAACAGAATCTCCCCAAAGGTCACCTCTTCAGGCTCCTGCCGCGATTGCCAAAGGAAACTGCAATCATTTTTCAGTCCTTTAAACGCCAGACTCGAATGTACTCAGTCACCATTTCCCTACGTGTTCCTGGTTTGCAAGGAGACCACTTAGGAGTCATTTCCTCGCCAAGAAAAGCTTCGTTTTCCTCACAGACCCAGAATAGACCTTCTGCAAAGTGAGGGGTCAGGGCACAAGGGATGCTGCCACAACTGCTGTCCGTAGGGCACCCCGAGGATGTGCTTGGCAATGTCAGCAAAACCACCTGGGTGTGCAGAACTTGTTCTTTCCCACTCAAAAATCTCCATTGGCAGTGCTGGAAGGATGAGAAATTGTATATACCTTTTTGGATGGAAAGGTCATTAATTGACTTTTTCCTCCACTAAATCATCTGTGAAAAATCCTACACTTCTCATCACTGCCTCCCAAACAGCACTTAGAAAATCACCCTTTGCCCCTCGGATCATAGAATCATAGAATCATTTAGGTTGGAAAAGACCACTCAGATCACCACGTCCAACCCCAACTCATCCACAACCCCCATCAACCCTTGTTTACAGCAGGGAATGGGGTCTGTCCGTGCTGCCCCAGCCTCAATTCAGGGGTCTCCCAGCCCAAGAGCATTGCTCAGGGTGAATTAAGTGCTGTCAAAGTCAGCAAGAGGGTCCCCCCGTCACACCAGCCCTAAATGAATAGCCACTGTGTTTATGTGAGCTGCCCGACAGATTGCTTTGCTCTTACCCCCAGCCCCAATGTGTGTCAATAAAAATCTCTGGGTTTCATTAGGCGAGTCCTGCCTGGCTACATAAATAATAAGGCTGTTGTCAGATCTCCCTATGGTGTGTAAGGGCAGATCTGGAAACCTGAAGGCCACGACCTTCATGTTTCTCAGCAGGGACTGAAACGCCCTCGGAGCCAAAGGAGTGGGAAAATGAGAGTCTGTGTTATGCTTTAACATGATACTGACAGGCAAATGCAATTTCTCAGAGTTCACTCGAGTGAGCGCTGTTCTGGTTTACAATCTCACGCGCCCAACGCTGGCTCTGCAGCTGTAGTTCATGCGGTGCTGCATGGGGGGACGTGGCCCTGTGGTGCTGTGGGGCACAGGATGGATCTGGGCTCTGGGATGGCTGAGGAAAAAGGAAGGTTGAGTAGAAGATCAGCTCCAAAACCAGGCTGGGATGGAGGGAATGCATTGCAGGAGTGTTGGAAAGAACCAGAAGAGCACGTGGGCAAATGGCTCAGTGGGACTGGAGGACGCATCTTCCTTCACTCATCCTGGCTGTTGCTTGAGGAAGGGCTGTAGCATGTTTTTTTTTTTGTACATGTTGGCTGATGATTGGCCATGCACACAACCTGGCAAAGGGCGGGTTTCCCAAAAAGCATTCGGTATCACCAAGAGCCCTTCCAGCCTTGTCACGGAGCATCTTTCCCAAAACTTCCACAATGGCCAAGAGCCCTTCTGTGGGGCAGAGCTTCCCCAAAAAAGTTCCGCAATGGCCAGGAGCCTTTCCATAGGTCAGACAGAAATTCCCCAAAAGCTTCCAAAATGCCCCTTCCAACCTCAGCACGGAGCATCTTTCCCCAAAAGTAAGGCTGATAACAGAGCTTTGGTACCTTGCTGGAGAAAAGGAACGAGATATGGAACCAACAGGCCAAATTACACAAAGAGGGACAAGAGTAGAGAGCCACCAGATGACCTTATTGGAAGCAGCAGTGGCACTTTTCCAGCAGTACTCTATGTCTCCAACAGAGGAATGCATGCCCTGCTCCCCAGGCCGGGTGACAGAGTGAATCACCCCAAGGACCGGGGGGAACCGAGGGGCAGAAGGCACTGCAGGGGCTCCCCCAACCCCGCGTGGGGTGAGCAGCAGCCGTCGCCCTGCATGCATTGCGTGCAAAGCAGCTCGGCCCCGTCCCTGTGTGGTCTGGAGTGGGTTGCGTGTGTGGTCCTGCAAAGCCCTGCTCATCTGTCCAAAGGCTGCTAACTGCCTGCTGAATGACCACGTCTGTTTACTTTAGCTCTGTCTGCACCAACTGAACTCTGATCGCTGCCTTCCTCCAGCTGGGCCGGCTCAGGACCCCAAAGTGAAGGAGAGCGGAGAGAGAGATCTGTGTGTGAGGCTCCAAAAAAAGAATAGGCTGCAAATGGACTACAGTGTAAATCATGGCGAACAATTTATGGGCCATTTTCTCTCCCATCATTTCTTCTCTGATCCCCACCCCCTCCTCACTCAGACCAGGCTCATAAATTGCCCGTGCTGAGTGCTGGCAGAAAGGTTTTTCATGTTCCTGACAGATGCAATAAAAATATGCCTGTGTGTCTGGTGATTGTGTGTGCAAGGGGGAGGGAGGGAGCTGGGTGCCTGCTCTGGGTGCTGCTGCGTGGGGCTTTGTGAATGGGAATGCAGGTGTGGGTGCTGTGCCTGCACACACTTGTGTGCTGTGGTTGCATCTGCATGCTGTGATTGCACTTGCACGGGTGCTACAGTTGCATATGCATAGGCACTGTGACTGCAAGTGCATGCTGTGATTGCCTGTTTGTGGCTGCTGTAGTTGCATGTGCACAAGTGCTGTAGTTGTATGTGCATAGGTGCTGTCTTTGCACTTCTGCTGTGATTGCATTTGCATGCTGTGATTGCACGTGCATAGGTGCTGTCGTTGCTTATGTGTAGGTGCAGCCTTTGCACTTGTACTGTGATTGCATGTGCATGCTGACATTCCGCGTGCACGCTGCAACCACCTATCTGTAGGTGCTGTGGCTGCACGTGCATGCACGACATAATTGCAAGCACACTCTGTGACTGCATGTGAATCAACGCTGTAATTGCACCTGTGTGCTAACACTGCACATCTGTGGGTGCTGTGGTTGTGGTGCTGTGATCACACATGCTCATACTGTGGGTCTGCATGTGCCATGACTGCACATGCATGGGCTGTGATACTATACTACCTACATGCATGGGGCCAAATTACTCCCGTGTGCTGCAATGTGGATTTGCAGCAGTTGTGTGTGCAAAGCAGAGTTTGTTATGTCTACTGCAGAAGCAATGCGTGCATGGGGCAGTGGTGCAGCTGCCGTGCACCCATCGGCACGCGGTTCAGCACAAACATCCCTGCAGGCCACATCTGTGAGCATGTTCTCATGTGTAGGTGGAAAGTGGTTTTTTTGCTTTTTTTTTTAGCACAGGGGGAAAGTTTAAGGCTTTGAAATTTCTCTGCATCGAGATAAGAAACAGCAATTTTTGATTTTGAGACTGGATCAATCGCTGTCTTTGCTCCAATCGTTCCCAAATGCTCCGTGCTGAGCATTCCTTACCTAAAACCCAAATCTTCAGGCTGTCGCGAGGTTAAATGTCGAGACTCAAAATCAGCTGTGCTCATCGATCCAAGCTGTGGAATTTTTCAGTACAATGGCATTTAGAGATCAAGCAGCATATTTTTGTGATTGTAATGGAAATAAACTCAAATCCTGCCAGCCAGATTGGAAGGAAATTACGCACAGCCACAGAATTCCTAGAAAACAGCTCTCTCCTTTTCATCACTTCTCCATATTTGCTTCTTTGGCATCATTCTCACAAGGAGTTTGATGGGAAGCAGCAGCCCAGCATGAGTAAAGCATTGCCCACCGAAGCCTGGGAGCTTTGCTGGTAAAGAAGTTTTTTACCTCTTGGTCTGCATTTTTGCCCTGATCCACTTTTGTTTCTCTTTTGCTTTATCTATCAGTAATACTCATCCAAATGCCTGCATCCATCTTTGCACCACTGTCAAGTTGAAAAGCTTTTCGGTAGCGGCAGGATTCAAAAGATGATGAGGAAGGCACACAGGGAAAGAAAGAGGAATTCAGTTAAAAAAAAAAGAAAAAAGAAATCAGAGCACCCAAAAATCTGCCTCTTCTTAATTTATGATGTAAATATATTAACTGCCTTCCCAACACAGCTCAACCCACTCCAATCCAAACCAACTCAATCCAGTCCAGCCCAATCCGATCCAATCCAGCATTAATTCACAGGCATTAATTCAGATCTATCTGTCCCCTAAAAAGGACAAATAAAAATAGCAGAAGGCAGTCACAACGATGTAGACAGAGAAAATTCCCAACCACAGGAAAAACTGAGCTGAAAGAGGAAAAACAACAGGCAGAAAGCAAAGCAACGACGTAGGTGCAGATGCGTGTGGCGAAGAGATGGGAACACCAGAAAAAGGAAAGAATGCATTTATCACAAGGTGCAAATGTGTCTGAGCAGAGTTTGGCTGCGTGTGTGCTGGTGGGGAACAGTGCTGGGGACTGATAGCCGGGTGTTCCTGTGCTTTGTAGCCATAAGTGCCTCTGTAGGGAACAAAGCAGGGGAGTAAAAATTGAATTATCCACTTAAGGTTGTGTCAGCTTTCCATCATAAATCTTATTTCAGATGTTTATTACTCATCTGTAAAAATTCCTCCCAGCCTTAGCCTTTGCATATACAATATGGTTTCAAAGCTGGAAGCAGCTTTAGATACGTGTAATTTAATAAGGTATGGAGTTATCGTTTGGGGCAGAAAGTTAATATTCTGCCTCACAGCTACAGCAGAGGACTGAAGATACGAACTGGTGGGAACAGCAGCTGGATGGGAGCTGTGGTCAACCCTTGTTGGGATGCAGCAGTTCCCAGTGGGTCCCAGTTTGGGCCAGTGATGGACTGGGAAGGAGTGCTGACTTCAGGTTCAATCTGTGGACAGCCCAGGCTTGCTGGTCCTCACACCTTCTTGTATGTTAAGGCCAAAAAAAAAATTAAGATCAAAGCCCTGAGCTGGAACTAGTGTGAGAAAACCCTGCCTTATGAAGCGCATCCTTAGGTGCTGCCTGCCTGGGTTAATTTTAAAAGTCTTAATCTTCCTTTCCCCCCGCCTTTTATATTTACCTTTTATTCCTTTTCCATTTACCTTTTATCCCTTTTCCATTTTCAATTTTATTCCTTTCACTCTTCTTGTGCTTCTTTCCCACATCCTCCTTCCAATTCCCTTCCCCCCCCCCCCCCCTCCTGTTTTCCCTTTCCCTCAATTTTCCTTCTTCCCATTTTCATTTTTCCCTTTCTTTTCCTTTCCCTTCCCCCACAATTTCTCTCCTTTTCCTCTTCTCTTTATCCCTACCCTTACTCATATTTTCTTACTCCTATTCCCATCTCATCCCTTCCTCTCCCGACCCCACAGTACCTGCACACCCTCAGCCCCGATCTTCACCACTCCCTCAGTGCTCAGAGCACCCGAGGGGGTCAGCATTGAACCATGCCCAGTGACCAGAGTGAATTGGGGCCATGGGGCACTGTCCCTGACCCCCACTCTGACCCCATTGACACTGGCAGGCGCCGCCAAGCCCAGCCCCAATGCTGCCCTACACCTCCCCCAGGGACTGCCCCGCTGCCCCCCTCTCACAGCCATGGAGCAATGCAAGAAAGGACATTTTCACCCTCCAGCCCCCATCCACTTCACTCTTTATGGGGTCAAAAGGTAAATGCGGGGACAGAAAACTGTCACAGAAGGAATAAAAACTGCACCAAATCAGTTTGTACTCGTTGGACTGGGGTGTTTCTCACTGCATCCCACCCTGAGGAAACTGGGGGGGGGGCATAGAGGATCTCCCAGTCTCACTACTCAGAGCAGACCCTCAGCTCAGATAGGTCTAAGAAGATAAAAAATGTGGCAGTTGGGGACATGGCTGAGTGGACATGGTGGGATTGGGTTTGGTGGGCATGGGTTGGCAGTTGGACTGGATGAACTTGGAGGTCTTTTCCAACCTTGATGATTCTATGATTCAGTTCTGCCATTGTAGAGTTTCATGATTCTATAGTCCCACCACCCAAACCCCCAATTCCCATCCAGCCCCTCACAAAGTTCCCTAGTACAGCCATCTGCCAGTGCACGACCATGGGAAAAACCTGAGATGCCCCTGCAAAATTAAGGGCACATTCAAAAAAAATTCCCATAAGGATATCACCAATAGAGATATCCCATATCTGCCACTCATTTCTGCTACCTCCTTACTCAGGGAGAAGGGATTTCATCACTGCAGCCCTCAGGTAAGGGGAGAGGGGGCAGGGAAAACGATCACTTTTGCCCTCCGCCTTCTCCCCATAGCTTTTATTTTATTATTGTGTTCTTACTTTCTCTGCTTTAAGGGTTGGGGCTGTGCTTTTGACACACACCCATGGTGCAGGCGAGGCTCCCCTCCCTGCAGTGAGGAGTGGGATGCTCAGCATCACCCGCAGCAGCACAGATGAAGGCAGAGGCAGTGAGAGGAGAAGAGGGGAGGGAGGGCAGAAAGCTGATCCTGAAGTTTCCATCATGTGAAATTGAAGCGCATGTGCCTATAATGAAATATTTCCTCCCATTTCATGGCAGCTCAGTAATTCCTGATGGCAGGGAGCCTGGGAAAACAGATCCCCCCCTCCCTGCTCCCACCCACAGCGTTTGACCGCACGGGCAGGGACAAACAAGGGCCTCATTCTGCTGGATACCTGGAGCACTCTGAACATCCCTACACTGCCCAGCACCATGGGGAGGCCTTTGCCCCCACAGCCCTCTGCCATCTACTACAAATCCAGGGAAACCCACATCTCCAGGGTCATTTCTGCACTGCCCCCTTCCCCCCACTGCGTCCCCAGGGCTGTGGCCAGGCTGGCCCCCACCCTCCCCTCAGCAACAGCCACTGCTTTCATTTACTTTTTAAATTATGCAGTTTTTCCAGCTCCTCTAAATTTAATTAAACTTTGACCAAAAATTCTGAGCCAGAGAAGAGAATAGAAAAGGCGTTTTTGTGCCAGAACAAGCATCGCAGTAATATTAATAACAACAAAAAACAACAGCAAAGCCCTTAAATGCTTCAGGGATGGGCTGCAGGAGTTCAGGCTGCTGGGGTGAGTCAGGCAGACTCTGTGAGGCTGCAGCCCTTTGGAAGCACTCCTGCGACAGTATCAGTGCAGTTGGGGACACCAGGAAGCTGCAGCAGAGCAGGGGTTTCCTTAGGAATTGCATTTTCCTGGCAGACCCCAGTGGAAGCCATGCACCGGTAGTCAGCCTCGATTCCTGAATAGTTGTTGTTGCATCCCTTGTGCGCAGCCCAGCAAGTTTAAACTCTTTGAAAGGCAATGCCTACTTGCCCTGCTGCTGCCATGGCTGGAACCACTGGATAGGATTCATCATATACAACCCTCATTCTTTACTGTTAAACCAGTATTTTAAAGAAAGCAACTACAACAAACAAACCCACAGATGTAACCCAAAACACGTAAGGCTCAATTGCTCCCCCCTGAAAAATATTAGTTTTCTTCAACCTGCTCTCATTCCATTCCCTGTTATTTTGGTGAAGGGTTGGCCAAATGGTGTTTGTTGGGCAAATTTTGTTCAGCCTAGTTCCTAACAGGATGAAAGTTAAGACCATATAAATTCTTCGGCCAGATAAATGCCCTGTGCAACCCCATTCCTTCCCTGACAGCAGCCAGCACCAATTCTTCTCAAGATGGGGCAAGAATTCCATGCCTGTATACGGAACTAACCAAGCTTGAAGACAACACTCTTCGCACCTAGCAATTAGCAGATGACTCGATGGACCTAAAATAGCCCAGGTGGAGACAGCTTTCCTCATGCCATTATCTCATTCATTATCATTACTTATTATTTAATTAATGCCCTCCCATGGGGTCAATAGGAAAGCAGGGGTGAATCCCGAATCCAGCAGCCCTGCACGTGGCCATGGCTCTGTTCTCCACGTGCTTCACGTACCACAGCAGTGGGAGGCAGGGCCTTGGAAGCGCCCCGCTAACATGACTTAGCAGTGAGCATTACTCATTTCTTGGTACGAAACGTAATTGGGGGATTTCAGGACCTGGTGCAGAAAGAGCAGCACGGGAAGTTGCTGTTATCCAACGTCTTGCATGGTTGCGGAGAATCGCGGGGGCTCACGCTTGTTAATGCTCTGGCACTGATTAGATCTACGTTTGATTAAACGATGTCGGGAAAACAAAGCCTCCTAGATTAGAAGCAGAAGTGAGCAGAGAGAAGAGCAGAACGCAAACTACGTGGCCCCATCCAGCGAGCAGCGTCCTGCACTTCTTCTGCTTGGATGCTGAGTTGTTGTTTAAGGAAAGAATGACCTGCTGATTCTTCTTGAATTCAATGAGGCTGTTCTGTGAGAGTACCAGAGAGCTCCTTTTATTAATAGAGAAAATACAAATAGATAAAAGCCTGGCGCACTCCCACAGTTCTCCTTTTGCTGCAGGATTCCAACCTTCCAGCATCCTGACTGTATCTCCAGTCATAGAGGCCATTCCTGCAAGTAAAAAGCAGCTTATTCAACAGCCACGTGCATGCACATTCATTCCTCTGCTCAGCTGGATACCCACCAAACTATGCACACATCAAACCTGTCAGCACCACTGGCCGTGTTACTCAGCACCATGCAACTCTCCTCCATCTCCTGTTCTCTTCCTTTTTGGCAGCACAGAGCTCCCAGTCATCTCCAGCTCTCTTCCTTCTGTCAGCAAAGAACACTGTGTAGCAAGACCGAGGGCCGCAGAGCCATCCACCCTCCATGTTTTGGGTGCTAGAAGAAGCCCTCTGGGATGAAAACATCCACTGCATGCATGCACCTACATTCCTTAGAGCCTTGGGTTTTGTTGTGGATCTGGGAAGATCCAGGTTGGATACGCTAGGAAAAAATATCTTCTCAGAAGGAGTGGTGATGCACAGGTGGAGGAGGAACATCCCTGGAGGTGCCCCAGAACCACAGGGATGTGGTGGGTTGATGTTGGACTTGGAGATCTCAGAAGTCTTTTCCAACCTGAGTGATTCTTTGATTTTATGATTCTTCCATGGAACAGCAAGGAAACAGCTCCCCAGCAGCTCTCCATTGGAAGTGTTGGCCTTCTTCATGCCAGAATGACCACTCATAGCCTCAATTCAATGGGAATTAGTTGAATTATTAGACAGTTAATGCTAATTTTCTTCATACAAACAAGCTTGATGCATTACGTGTTCACAGCGCCCATGTTGCCGTATAGTCTACATTTTTCCTTCTTAAAACATAGATATAATTGTATTTGATTCTTATTGCTGCCACTTCTCTTTTTCATAAAACATTAAATAAATAAAATGAACCATTTTTAATAGAGCAATGCATTTGAAACTTCAACAGGGGGCAAACAGCAGCTCTCTGAAGCTCACACCAGGAGTGCCACCCTTCTGCTTTGGCTCTGGGGGTGGGTGACACCACGTCTGCATTGTGCAGATCTTGACTCAACCTCTCTCTTCTTCTGCAAGTGCTCTCAAGAGAAAAAGAAACCCTTCTGTCCTTCCTTTTTCTCCCCCATTTTTTATTTACATTTTTCCCATTCTGAAGCTTTTCTGAGCCCAATTGCTTTTCCTACCGTCCCATTCTCAGACTTTCCAAGTTCGAAGAAATTCTTTATTTGGTGGTTTACTGGAAAAGCTGTTCACATCTATAAACAGAGCTTACTCTTCCTGATTTTATCTTTCTCCTTTTTATTGTTTCCGGTTGTTATTCATTTCAGCTGACACTTCCACAGGGACTTTCCAAAGAAGAAAATCTAAAGCGATACAAAAGTGCATCTGAACAACATCCAGGAAGAAAAGTAGGATCTGATGATAAATGCAGTGCATGACTACCTATTACTGGAAGAGCCAAAACATTCAGGAAGAAATTCAGGTTGGACATAATGGGAAGTGAGTCCACCCCAAAAATGGTCCACTACTGCGCTTGGGCAATGTAACATCAGAATAAGATACAGGGAGAAAAGCATCAACCCTAGCAATGTTTAAAGACCCTACAAAGAGCTCACAAGACCAAAAGTTTACCTGCTTCTCCCCCAAGCCAAATCAGTTGGCTTATTACGAACTATTTATCCATCTCACACATGCTTTTTCACTCAGCCCCCCTGTAGGGCACTTCCATACTCTCTCATTATCATAATTTTAAAAAGGAGTCTAGATGCACACCTAGAACTAAGTCAGCTCCAACAGTGTTGTGTAGGGGAAAGGAAATGCACTCAATCAGCTTGGAAACTCATAAGCACACCCCAGTTTTGAATCCTTTGGTCAGACTCTGCAGACTCAGTTACAACTTCCCCAGCAGTTCTGCATCCCCACCCCCACTTCTTGATTCCTTATTTAAAGAAAATCCATTGATTTCTGTAATCTGATGAAGGAGTGGAAGGACGAGATGAGGATTACCCATGAGCAACCCAACAGCAGCACACAAACCATCAACTCCATTCCCCCCCTTCATCTCTTGGAAACTGCTCTCACCATTTCCCCCCCCCCCCCCCCCCCCCTTACTCAGGGCAACAAATAATTGCATGGAGAGAAAAGCAACCAGAGGAACAGCGTTCCCTTCTGCAAGGGTGTGGTATCACTGAACCTACCCAAGAGATGAATAGACATGGCTTGGAAAGCTGGAGAGGTCTCACTGTGCTTAACAATTGCGCATGTTTATAGCAAAGGTCGATAAGCAAACAAAGCTATATAGTTGTCCACGCAGCTCTTGCATACCTGATACATCAGCCCTTACGGAGACATTATCAGGATTATCAATAACCAAATTATATCAAACAGTACAAGTGCAACACAATGAGCAGCAGCAACAGCAGCAGCAGAATAGCAACACCCCAGGCTGCAGCAAGTGAGAATTTGCTCAAATGCAACAGTCTTCAGCACAGAGAGAAAAAAAAAAAAAAAAAAAAAAAAAGCAAAAAGCAAAAAGCTGCTTACCTTCAGAAGACACCCAGATACACAAGAATCATCACAGAGACACCTTTGCTTCCACTGCCAACCCTTAAATGAGGTCTGGAAAGGGGTGGATCCTGGCTCCAGCCCTTCTGGTCACTCAGGTTCATTGCACACACCTGAGTTCCCCTGGGCTGGCCCTGCCTTCCTACCAGATGTCCATCACTGCTCCAAGCTGTGATTAGCATTTCTGCTAGAACAAGTTACAGAGGAAGGGAGATGGGAAATAGGTCCGGATGGAGGAGACTGGGTTATGCAGGGGTGCTCCCAACCCAGTCTGGATGTCAGCAGCGACAAAACTGGCTCAATTTATTGCTCAATTTATTAGTTCCTTGCCTGAAGGTTGAATGTGCTAGCCCTGCTGCTGAGCAGCCCATGAGAAGTGAAATAGGGGTAACTCTGCACTGCAAAATGCAGCCCTCGTCCACCTGGGCAGGGCAGCTTTTCTGCAACTCATTACACAGCTGAGCTCATGCACGGCGTCGGAGCTATTTTCCAAGCCTTCAGGTTAATAAAGTCTTCAAAAGCACCGTGAAGCAGCCGCTCTTCCTTCTTTACATCCCAGGGCTTTCTTTAATAAGTCCCATACCGGTAGGGTGGAAAGCAGGGCTGTTTTTCTGCTTTCTGAGCTTTTCAGCTCATTTCAATCAGTATTCTGTGCTGGGACAGGAAAGGGCAAAGAGTCATCAGTGTAGGGAGAGGGATTTCTGCATCTTCACTGCTCCCCCAGTGTCACCCACCCAATGGCAGCAGTCCTGCTGTCTCCATCCCTGCTTGTCCTAGAGCCATGGTACAAAGACTCACTTGCTGGGAAGGGGGAGGCATTAGGATTTATGTAAACATGGCTTCAACACGCTCCTGGGTGACAAATGGGCTTTGCTGCCTGTGGCAGGCATAGGCTGCCAAGTGCCAAACTGGCAATCTGCTCCTCGAGGCACATGCGTGAGGCATCCGTGCGCACGGAGTTGCTGGACTTTTATGGTCATGGACAGGGGAGGCTTTAAGCACTCGGGATTTCTGTGCATTAGGACGTGTTGGCTCAGACAGCCCTGAGATTGTAGGTGCTCTGCAGAGGGCTGGCACGGAACAGTGGCTCTGCCCTTGGCCGTGCCATCCATCATCGGGAGCTGCCTTGTTCTCTCTGCTTTCCAGACTGCATCCTTAGTGGTGACAATGTCAGTGCCACTCTGCTCTTAAATAAAAAGTGGTGGGAAATGGGCTTTTATAGAGCAACAGAAGAAAGTCCAGATTGGAATCTGCAAGTCAATGGCACGTCTTTCAGGGTGGTGGACGTGTGCACCTTCCACCAAGATGCCAACGCAACACACTGCATCAAAAAGCAGAATGCAGGCAAGTGGCTGAGAACTACTGGGAAGTAAGACCACATTTGCTTCCCGCTCTCTGAATTTATATATTTTAATGCAAGGAAAGGCTTTATTTTTGAATGAAGCTTCAGTGAGCAGAGTGCTGTTTTGCAGAGCAAAGGATTTGGATGGGATTGTGACAACCTTTAAAATACACAGACTACCAGAAAAACTTGCCTTGCGCTTCTTGTTCTTCTATACACCATGGCTCCATAGGTGTCTTGCCTGCTTTCTTTGAAGGGAAATGGCAAAGCTTGCATCAACATTACTGAGAGCAAAATTAAGCCCATTAGCAGTGAGTGCTCACAGGAAAACCCATGTGCACTTCTCCGCACGTCCCTGGCCAAAATCCTTTCAGCACGCACCTGCTTTCTGTTTGCTTTGGTGAAAAGCTGGAAAAGTTTTAACTTTACTGAAAACAGTTCTGATTTCCCTTTAAAAAAAGTAAAAAAATAATGGGGGTTGGGGAAGAAAAATGCATCACTTGCTGATTTATTTCTCTCCTTTGAGTTTCATGGGGTGTCTACAGAACCCTCCTGTCGAGCCAGTTCCATTTATTGCCAGTGTTGTGCTCGACTGAATGAAGGTTCTGCGTGTCTTGTTTGTTATTCTGAGTCATATCACAAACATTTTAGCAAAAGGTCCAAAGTCTTGCAGGGAACACAGGGAAGCCAAAATCGCCAGATGGAGAAAAGCACATCTTAAGGGATGACATTTGGCACGAGAAGCAGAGTAGAGGTTTGGTTTTAAAGTTTGGTTTGATCTGCCCCGTATTATATCACTGCTTGTGCTTTGCAGGAAATTGTTGAGGTTGAACCAAAATAAAGATCGAGTTTTAGAGCATTTTCTCTTTACACGTCCTTTTGGGACCCACATCTTTCAGTATGTAACCTATTAATTATAAATATACACACACACTCGCGTTCAATTTTATTATTTGGGCTTCATTTGACCCTTCAGAGGGAACCAGATGAAAGCAATAATCAGTTCATTCAGCTACAAAGCAGAACAAAACAAAAAATAAAATAAAATTTAAAAAAATCAAAGCTAGATAAACATAGCGTGTTCTCAGGGAAAACAACAACAGAAAGGCTGCACTGGCAGGAGACTTAATGGGGCTCCACACCTCCATCAGAGCAGAGCATGGGCTGTGCCTGAAGGGGATGCCTGGGGCCATCTGGGTTGGTGTCTCCCCAAAATCCTGCACTGTTTCCTGCCCCTAGAATCCAGCACTGATGTTGAAGTGGAGCAGAAGAGCCCAAGATAGAGCCTGCTGGCACATGAATTCCTTATCACCGCTCTGGGGGCAAAGCCATTGTATTCTGAGCAATGCAGGTCTCGCTGATCCAAAATCAGGAGAAACAGGGAAGGGGAGCTTATCCGCTGGAGGGCTCCTTGTTTATTGGGTATG
Organism: Centrocercus urophasianus; assembly: GCF_019232065.1. NCBI lineage: Eukaryota > Metazoa > Chordata > Aves > Galliformes > Phasianidae > Centrocercus > Centrocercus urophasianus. The sequence continues at coordinate 15,115,571 of NW_024884755.1, forward strand.
TCCCAAGAACGAGGTTAGATGTTAGGACAAATATATTTGCTGGAAGAGTGGCAACACATTGGCACAGGGAGGTGGTGGAGTCACTGTCCCTGCAGGTGTTTCACAACCGTGGGGATACGGCACCGAGCCAAGCGGTCAGTGGGAATGCTGGGATGGGTTGAGTCGGAATTGGAGATCCTAGAGATCTTTTCCAGCCTTAATGATTCTAGGATTTCAACTACCTGAGGGCTGGGTAGGTCCAGGGTTTTGCTGAGGATGTGAAAATACAACGGCTGTGGAGTTAAACCAGCGCGTTTTGAAGATATTTGGGTAAATGTGTACACGGCGCTTCTGTAAAGCTGGGTGCTGTGCTCTCCAAAACCCCACCATCTGCAGGACGTTTCATTATGAGTGAACGCTCCTGCATGCTGACATCAGACCCAGCAGGGCTGTGCCTGTTGGGGATACTGCTTTTATGCACTGCGAAAAGCCCAGAGCAAAACAGGGCTCCTCACTGTACAGTTATCTGGCAGAAGCTTGCAGTGCGAGATCCCAGCTGCGCAAACGTACGCGTGCACTAAATCAATGGGGCTGTGCGTGTCTGGAAGCACAAACACACATTTTTGGGGATTGGGATCCTCCTTCTGATAGGGAGGTGCCTCTGCCCTGCCCAAGGCTGAGATTTCTCCAGGCAAGAACTTGAAGTTGAAAGAATGTGATGATTTTGCACTTTACTTCGCTAGGCAAGCCCAGCAGGTGAGAAGTTTTCTTTGGATACTCAAATCTTGCAAGAATCCCACAGAAAGTGACCATCAGTGCTCACACATCCATCCCTTGGCTTAAAGAGAGGGACCATAACAGCTCCCATAGATAGGACAAGCCCTAACCTTTGAGCTCTGCAGTGAGCTACTACGGAATTGAAGGGAGAAGAAGAAAAATTTCCTTTTTAGGTCCAAAACCCATCAAACCCATTGTTCCTGACCCTTGTTGAGAGTGATGGAAGATGAGATACACAAACAACAGCAAAAAATGTTTTCAATCTGGACTGACAAGTATGGAAGGATATTTGTGGTGAGGGAGAAATTTGCCACCCACCGCTGCAGCTTTGGAATACAGTTTCTGCGGTTGTTCTTTATTCAGAGTTGGTTGCTGAAATAAACCAACACCAAAAGAAATGCCAAACTACAAAGTGGGATTTCCAGATAATGCATTCTTTCTTAGAGGAGGAAAGAAAACCCCATTTTTTTCCCCCTTGCTTCATATTTTCCAGCATTTTTTGCAGGATCCTCTATCATTTGCAGCTATTTACTGAGCAATATTTTGCTTTCCTCACACGCGTCCCTGTAGCAGGATCAGGTTGTTTTGCAGCAGTGCTAGAGGCTGAAAGCAAAACAAAAACAAAAGCAGAGATTGTTGCTAGCGATAAAGAAACCTCAATGACTTGTGTCAAAGCTTCGTTCAGCAACCAAAAATTTGGACTCTGGCTTACGCAAACTGGCCAAAAGCCACCTGAATTTGTGAAATTCAGCTGGAGTTTCTGGAACTCTCAGGAAGAAGCAGGGAGGGAGAGATTTTGCTTTTTTGCTTTTTTTTTTTTTTTTTTTTTTTTTTCTGGAATTTTCCACTGTCCCAGCAGCAGAAAGGGCTCTGGTCACGGTGCCGTGGGAATAAGCAGAGGGGCTGCACAGCCACAGCTTTGGGATGTGGTGTGAGCCCATGCATGGTGGTGGTAGTTGTCTTTGCCCTCTCCATTTGGCCCTGAACAGAGGAGTAAATGCAAAGGTTTTTGGTAGAGGCTGGGGGCTCGGGTGCTGCTTGATTTATTTCTCTGGTGCAGGAAGCCTGTGCAGGATGTGAAGTCATTGTGGTGATCATCTCCAGAGGTGGCATACTCACGTTCACCCAATCCCATCCAAATATTGTATTTCATACTCACAGAATCATAGAATCATAGGACGGTTTAGATTGGAAGGACTTTTAAAAGTCATTCAGTTCCAAACCCCTGCCACGGACCAGGTTGCAACCCACCAGGTCAGGCTGCCAATGGCCCCATCCAATATGGCCTTGGGATGGGGCATCCACATCTTCTCTGGGCAGCAGCATCCAACCTAAATCTCCCCTCTTTCATCCTCAGAGCCCTTCAAACAGGCCATGTGCTGCCTTGGGGAGGTCACGTTATTTCCTGGTGAGAATCAGGAGGTTTGCATATGCTGCGAGCAAAATTTCCTTCCAGAGGGTTGCATGAGGTTTCTGACCACTGTATCTGTGTGTTCTTGAAGATGACGTATCGTGTTACTAATTCCCCTAATTGCATGTCTGGGCTAAAAACAGACTGAGTTTTCCTAAGAACTTACATTCTTAATAACATTACTTAAAACACTGTGGTAAATTCAAGTAAATTTTTAACTGATGCACGTACATTATAAATCAGGATATACATGCAGATAATGTTTACCTTAAGCTTGTTTATCCGACCCTGCCACTCATTTGTTCTGTGCCTTGCCAAAACACAGCAATACAAGATAGAGTGAGTGGAATAGATTCAAGCCTTCAGGGTCCTAAGGAATGGAAAGCTTCCAGAAGCACGGTGCCCCAAAACAACCACATAGCTTGGCCTTTCCTCTGGACCCTTACAATAGAATCATAGCATAGACTTATGATGGTTGGAAATGATCTACGATCCCCAAATGCAACCCTAGCTCATCCCACCAAGCCCACTAACCACGTCTCTCAGTGCCACATCTTTACAGTTCTGGAACACCTCCAGGGTTGGCGACTCCCCCATGTCCTGGGCAGCCCATGCCAGTGCATCAGCACTCTTTCTGAGAAGACATTTTTCCTGACATCCAACCTGAACCTTCATTGGCGCAATTTAAGGCTGTTACCTCTCCTCTTGTTGCTGTTACCTGGGAGGAGAGGTCAACACCCGCCTCTCTACAACATCCTTTCAGGGAATTGTAAAGAGCTGTAATAGCAATAGGTACAAAGAGATGCAGCCTGATGGTGAAGCAGATTTGCTTCCAACTGAAGAAGGTCCGGGAGCAAAAAGGCCCTGTGTGACAACGGATACGGGACGGCTTCAAACAGTGGGCTTGTCTATGTGGTGTCTCCAGGACAGACAGCACTGCCTGGATGCATTTTGATGTTTTAGTGATTTTTTACAGCTTACAGCATTAAGAAAAGTTCCTGGAAATCCATGGGCAGGATGTGAGCCCACTGCCTGGGGGTGGTCTGCTGTCCCCTCCCTTGGGGACAGTTGGGGCTGACTCACCCCAGAGCAAGACCCAGCCTTGGCCATGGAGCACAAGGCACGAAGAGACACTTGACGTGGAAATGGAGCAGTCTGGAAGGTGGAGTCTTCCTAGGGGAGGCCCTTGATTTTCCATCTTTCTTTTTTTCTTTTCTTGAATATCAGCCCTGAGATTTCCACAGAGGTCAGGAAATGACACACATGTGCATTGTTGCCACCTCCAGAGGGAATGGGGGAGGCTGCTCCTGGCAGCAACCCAGCAGCAGTGAGCACGCACTTTTGGGAAGAGCATTATCTCACTGCTCAATGGCCCCTCGCAGAGGAAAGCAAGTTGCTTTTCTTCTCCTAATGCCAGCTCCTTCACTGCAGCACCAGGAAAGCACTGATAAACATTAGTCATGGAGAAACTCTTTGGAAACACAGAAAGTTGAAAGAAATACAACCAGCCCCAGGGTGGCATTTTGGGGGAGATTTCAGACGGCAGCCACCCCTCCTCCCCAGCTTCCCATTCTCCATCAGCATCACACTGGCATTGCAAAAAAGGAACGAGGCACCTGGATGCTGGCACCCACTGATCCCATCCACAGTTTAGTATGAGGCTGATGGAGAGGAAACCTCAGGAAGGGTTATTTTGTTTTCTCCATATCCAAGGGAGATGCTTTGCAGACGTGACAGCTTGTGTTGGCACACCAAGAAGTGCCCTCCGAGATGTTTTCCTGCTCTCCTCAGTTTCTCAGCTTTCTCTGCGGGCTGCATTAGTGCATACTTACATGTCGACAGTTCATTTCCAGCCTCAGATGGTCAACACCAAGGAATTCTTCCTGGCCTCAGTTTGCATTTTGTGGGCAGCTGTGCAGCCAAGGAGGGTTTTCTCCAACATGAGCCCATTCTCACATTCTCTGACTTCCTAAAGCTGTGAAAGGCAGAAATTCTGTATGTCTTCAATTAATTGTGGGCATAATTAATGAACAACACACCCCCTTTTCTCCAGCTTCACCCTAATATAAAGGTTCTCTGGCTGTTTTGGGGTTATTTCCTTTCTAGCTCTTCTGATTCCTCTCCTTCTCCAGTTATGGCTAAATTCATCCTATTCTTCCATCATATGGATGGAAATTGAGCTCTCCCAAACCTCAAGGTGGGAATAAATCTCTCCATCTGTTATGTGAAGGTATTGTTCCCTTTCTTCCCTGCCCGGCTTTGGTGTTTTTCCTCCTCCTGAACCACGTTTGTGATATCTGAGATACAACAGAGAGCCCATTTCCAACTCCCCTTTTAATTAACAGAGCTCAGTGTTGAATAAAAAGACACCTTCCCTGTAAGCAACAGCAGTGGGATAGCAACAGAATTGAGCACATCTACTCTCAAATCCCAGGATTTGGGCATCGGGTCAGGATAAATGTGTGAAATACCACTTTTTTCCAAGGTAAGGTAAGGAAATGTCCTGGGAATAGCACTTTTTAGAATCCAGGTGGGATCCAAGAGACAGCGGATGGGTGTCAAGGATGGGGACTGCATTGTGGCGTGGAGGGTGCAACAGAGACACAGAGACTCAGAGCCACCCATTGCCTCTCCCCATTCTGCGTATCAGAACATTTGAATTCAGGTAAAAGAAGAATTTCAGGTGCTGTGAAAATATCCCAGCAAGCTGCGTGCAATGAGCTGACATCCATCTGCCGTTTTTGCTTTCCTAATGGTGCATTTCCTGCTCATCTTCTTGTTCCTGACTCACTGAAATCTTAAACAAAACACTTTCAGCCAAACTCTTGCACCAGAATAAATACCTAAATGCACCGCATGCAAACCTGCACTGCTATCACCTGAGCCACACTGAAAACACAACTCTGGGACATCCTTCCAAATTTTGGTGCTGTTTCTTCCAGTTTTGCAGGATATACCATCCCAGCCTGTTCCCTAAGAGTTGAAATTTCATTGTGTTGCATTATGTTATGTCATGTTATGTTATGTTATTTTTTGTCCAGGGAGGAGTGTTTTCAAGCTCCCAGCGATTTGCAGAAGGATGTGATGCCTCACAGTATTGGATCGGGCATTTTCTGAAGAATTTTCTGGGCACTAGAGAAACCATGTGAGAAATTCTGCTCAACTGCTGTTGAAGTGACAGGGCCTACACAACAGTAGATTTTCACTTCTTCTATATTTATAGCAAAATGGAAACAAAATGTGCTTTAAAGTAAACAGTAATATTTCCAGAGTTGGGCTGTTTTTCTTGCTCTTTGGTAAGCTCCTGCAAGCAAAGCTTCTCACACATCGAGTAATGGCAAAAAAAGGTAAAGACAGAAGAGTGAGATCTCAATGCAGTGATCTGGCACTTATTTGGACAAGGCTAACTTTTATCCAAAACCTTTAAAAATGGTGGCAAGGATCATTTGGAAGCCACCAAACCAAGCAAAGCTGGTAGCTGCAGCCTCTGCTCTTCCATTCCCTGTCCTGAGCCAACGGCACCACTGGGGAACCCACCAGCACTGTTAGATGATGCAGACCCTTTAAACGCTGAAACCACTGCCCAGGTTCACGGTAGCTGAAGGACACCTATGCCGAGAATTTGATGTCATCACACTGATTTTTGTTCCTTCCCCCTCCCTGTCACACGAGGAAGGTGATGAAGCACCGTGACCACAAGCTGGGAGTGTTTGCTCTGTGTGCATTTTGGTTGCATCAATACAGGGAACATCCTGAGGTCAGGAGGGAGCCCAGTACTTGAACTGAGCTGAACCGAGAGCAAAGGACAAAAGGGAGGTGTTGGATCTCTGCAAGTTGGACACTGTGGAATATATTTTTGGAAGACACTCCTTGTGAAGGAGCAGACCCTCTCTAGAAGTACTCAGTAGCAGGAACAGCCTAAAATCCCCTTTTGATTCCCAACTTTATTTGACTCTAGTGAGCCTCTTCCCTTGTCCCAGAGAGAGGCAAAAATTTCCACAGGTAAAACCCATTCTGCATAGATGGAAAGATGAGAGAAAAAAGTATATGATTCTAATAGTAAAAAAAAGGAAACTGTCAATTTCACAAGGTTAAGATGACCCGCAGTGGGACTGGCCACACAGAGCACCTGCAGAAGGAGGGAATGGGGGATGATGCCCAGACCCAGGACACATCTGCCTTATTGCTTCATGATGTCCTCTTACTCATCTGTCTGATGCTTTAACGCCTCCTGGACTTTCCAATGTGACTTAAAGTGAGGTGTGGGCTGAGGTATGGGGTATAGCATCACTGGAGCATTCCCATGAACCTGGACGTCATCATCCAACACTGCCACGTTGGCAGACCCATGAGCTGGAGGGGTTTGGGAAGTATGACTCAGGCCACCTGCCTTCCTACATGCAAGCTTGAAGTCATAACATGAGAAAGCAGCAGAGAAAGCAGCACAGCCGCTGGTCAGCAGAGAGCTCTGCACGCAAACAGCCACTCGGGCTGCCCAGGCTCAATGCCCAGAGCCCCACATCCCAGTCCTTGTGCAGTCCCACAACACTAGTGAGTGATGATGCGGGCTCCCCGAGCTTCAGGGCATGCTAAATTGAGATGTGCATTTATTACGGTAAAAAATGTGGGAAATAGGAAGGGTTGCGATTTCCCAAATTACTTTTCTTCTCACTAACAGCAGCTGGCAGCAAATATATTTAAAATGTAAATATTTAAATACTCACTCGCAAGCACAATTACCTTTTTTTTTTTTTTCCTTGTTCACAACTCGACCCATTCAGAGTCTATAAATACCCACTCAGGAAGCAAGAGTCTATGCTGCTTTTGGGGAGCAATCTGAAAATCCTCATCAATTGATGTGGCTTAATAATTAGAGGTGAGGATGGGCACGGAACATGGCTTCAGCTGGGTTTTTCTCTGTGTGTTTTAAAGGAGATGAGGCATGGCTATGGAATAAAATGCTGTGATTCGTGACACAGAAAATGATTCTGGTGTCCAAAGAGAACGACGGCTGTTTATAGCACACGGATTAGCGCCGTGAGGTTCCTTTATGTTTCCCTGCGACTTCTTCTCCCTGTGAAACAACCCCACCAAACGCCTGAGAAACGAACGTGCTTCAGCCTTTCTATTTATTTTGATGAGCTGAAAGCAAGAAAAAAAGCTCCTGCCGGCAAGCAAGGTGGAGGAGAAAGCATTGCAGCTTCTTTCCCCCACGCTGGCTGTAAAACGTACAGAAATGTAAAGCCATAAAATTTTTATGAGGGGTTGTTTTTATAATGTTTACCAACCTCATGCCTCTATGACGCTTTCCAGCAGATAGTGGTTTAATAGAGCTCCTATCACCCAACGGAGATAACTGTGAGGGAGAGCCTGGCTCTGCTTGCAGCAGCGCAGAGCTGCCCGCGCTCTGTGGCTTTGCAGCGCTTCTGCTCGATTTCAGCCCCTTTCGCTTTGGTAGAGGTTTGACATAACGTGGAACCTTTGCATCTGATTAAGAATTAAAAGCTGGAGGTGGGAAAGGATCGCCCGAGAGGTGTTTCTTAAGAAAACAGCTAGCTTGCTAATTGCGCTATTAGTTTTGCTGCTAATTAACACAAAGTTGAGTTTTGTCTGAAAGCTCCTCTGAGCAGCAATTTTGTAAAGAAATCATCCTAACCATCCTAAATTTAACCAATTCAATCTCTTGCTACCCCTCCAAAGAGCAGCTCCAGGGGCAGAGAATATCCCCTTTTCATAAAAAAAAACACAAAAACCTGTTTATTAGCCCAAGGTTCATCTCCTGATTTATCGATTTGGATTTGCACTGCGCGATGGGCCGGGTGTGCAGCACACCAGTGTGCCTGTCGTATGTTCCCCGCTGACGTGTTTACAATATTTTTGATTTACACCTTCCAGGTGTTCTTTTGGAAAATATCACCGCCTTTGGTTTACACATTTTTTACAATATATTTGTGGCCATCGGCGAGCTTCCACATTTGTTACAGAGGATGTGCCAAGAAGGAGGGCTTTTATTTTCTTTCACTTGCTGGCATGATACAGATTTTTGGCTTTTAGAAAAACAGAGGATTGATTGACTGAAGGAGTAAAACCCCCAAAGTATGTATTTGGGATGAGACGCAGTTATTTGCTCAGGGCAAGGAGCTGTGTGTCAGGCTGGGGCTCCGCTGTGCTGATCTCAATCACTCCATAGAGAAGCCCATCTTCACCATAAAACAGTGAAAAATGGCTGCTGAAGTTCTGCATCCTGACGTTTTTTGGAGCTACAAGCACAGCACACAGAAAATCTGTGACACAGGGAGAGATTGAAAGGGGTCGATGCACACAGCCGTGTTCTGCAGTGCAAAGCCTTGCACGTAACCCAATAAACAAACTCGACGCGCCGAGTTCTGTCACTGCTGAAACGGCGCACATAAAGTCACCCTCCTACTTTTTTGTTTCATTATCTGTATGTTTAATATAGAATTTAAATGCTGCGTTATCAGTGCCATTTAATTTCAGAAGGCTCAGAAGGAGAAACTGTCATTAATTAGAGGCGCAAAGTGCTTTCAGAAATTATTTTTTTTATTATTCTGAAGGAAAAATACTCTGTTTGCCCTGCGAGAATGCCCCGATGCTGTCCTTGAGCACTGAGCATTTCTCTTTCAGCGTGGCCAGTAAACGCTGCAGTTTTGCTATTTGCCTTTTTCCTACATCGTGGCAAAATATCATTAGTATTTCATGACCACATTTGAGCAACGTTATTTAAAAAATACAGATTTTATTACACAAACAGCCCAATCCTCCAGTATCTTTCCCAGATAAATCTGCACGAGGATCCATGGGACATCTACCTGCAAAGAAAGCCCACTCTGAAGCCTTACCTGCTGCCCCACTGCTTTTATTACTGAAGCTCTTTGCTGATTTAATCTGATTCTCATCACACCGCTAACCAGGTGTGGGCTGGAGGCTGTGCTTCACACCGGGTCAGAAATGTCAACCATGTGGAGAAGCTGTTGGGAAAAACGAGGCAAGAAGTGGTGGGCAGTGCAGAGTGTGTCACCCCACAGCTCAGGTGCTGTCCAAAGGCCTCCAGTTTTATCCCGTTTTAACGTTGTATTATCAGCCTCTATGCTGCATGAGACTGAAAAGAGGGAAATAAAAATCATAGAGTCATAGAATGGGCGTGAGTTGGAAGGGACCTCAAGGGTTATCAAAAATATTGATTAATAGAAGGGAACGAATCTGTGCTTTATGTGTTTGAAATTGTGCGTTGGGCAACAGCGTGGCAATCCACCACTGCAGATTAATCTCCTCTTCTTTGCTCCGAGATCACAAACATCAGTGCTTGAAAGGTTCCCAGTTCAGCATTCTTTGCGTTTGAAGGACACAAACACCAAGCGCTGAGCTGCAGCCCCTTAAGCCTTTTTCTCCCACCTTCACTGCTGGAGTCCATCTCCATAAGCATAAAATCTCACAATTCTATGGTAAACTTCGGCTTACATTGCCGAGGTGGCTTTGCTTGGTGTTGGCAAGCAAACCCAGTGATTGCAGGACAGCGGTTATTCCGCCAATTTAAAAGAAATTAAGCAAACACATAAATTGGCCCCAAAGCCAGGAGAAAAGATGTGACAGTTGTCGATGCCGGGCAAAGGGGCAAGCAGATTAGCAGCCTTACTTTTTAACATATAAACATCTGAGACCCGTTTCCTGTTAAAAAAAAAGAAAAAAAAAAAAAAAAAGAGAGAGAACTTAGGTGGATGACCTCAGGCAGGATTTTTTTTTTAATAGCAAACGCGAATTGTACATCACCATGGAAGAAAAAAAATAGGCCACTCTTGGTGGTCTCGATCCGCTCTGGGTACGGGAGAGCGAGAGAGAAAGGGGAGGAAAAAAAATACATATATATAGAAAAATAAACTTTACCTTCTCGCTTTCAGGGTGGGCAATGCCATTTCGGCTTCGGGGTCCTCGGCTCTGGGAAGTGTTAGCGCTGTCACCGCCGCACCGCCGCAGCGCTGCGAGGGAAAACATTCCCCGCATTCCTCCTCCTCTCTCTGCTGTCCACGGATCCGTGTGCTGCAGGTTCACGTTGCTACCGTCCGACTGCACGGGACAGAGCTAATCTAAACCAGGGCCGACCCACCGTCCGACTCGGCAGCGAGGAAAAACATTGACAAATTTGCTGTTTAAAATGCTTTCTACTCTTTCCAGTGTTTTGCTGTGCTTTTTTTTTTTTTTTTAAAGCTATAAATACACCCCGCCAGCTGCAACATGTTGCACGAAGCCAGCTTTGTGGATCGAGCGTCTTCTGACACAACGCCTTGCACTGGCTTCGGGTTAATGTTTGATACTGGGAGTCAACATGATATTTCTGTCCTCAGCGAGGATGGTGTGGTTCTCCCGTGTTGCTCTGCAGAAAGAGCTTGAAAAAGGCACAGCATAAGGGCAGCACAGCCTCAAGCATCCGTTCAGCCATTGCGGCGTGAAAATAAAACTGAGTACAAAAAGACAGCTATCTCTTAAGGTAGTGCATAATTCAAGCTAAGGCCATGGTTGCATGCAAGAACTTTGGCAAGTGCATAATCATTAAATTCCCTTCTTTTTTCCCAATGAGGTGGACTGGGGAATGTGCAGGACGTTGATTCCTCTGTTGTAGGGTTGGAGAGGTTCATACTGAAGCAGAACCAAGCAAGAGGCAGCACAGAATGGATGTGATTTTGCCTGCGCGGATTTTTGGTCAGCTAAGCACATACCCACAACATTTCTGAGAAATTGCAGGTCTATTAGTTCACAATGGAATGTATCATTAAGATGTATATATAAAATGTGTATGCAGTATACATATATATAATGTATATATAAAAAAATCTGCTCTACACACTGTGCAATCCAGCACTTACCCACCCATCGGTACCGCTGCACTGCGAACCAAACCCACGATCTGTAGCAACGCAGCACCAAAATGGCCCCTTTTCACCCAAAAAACAGAATCCAGGGCACCGTTTGCAGGCAGGCATCCCCTGCCGTGCCCTCACACCATTCCCCACAAATGCCAGGAGTTATTTCACTAATGAGCGATTGCTCCGGCATTAAGAAAGTCAATCAATCTTCCGTGCGCTCTTGCAAATGAATCCTCATATTATCTGTATATGCCGTCAGGCAGGATAGTTTAGAAAATACCAGCCCCTATCTTATCTTGTCAGTTCATACACTGATTGGGAGGGGGGGGGAAATAATGGCTGAGAGAGCCACAGGCTAGGATAATTAGTAAAATCAAGTGACTCGCTGTTTGTTTGCTTTGCAAAATGAACTTTTACCCCTCCACTGCCACTCCTCCCCCCAATTTTCACCGTCTTATCATATGGCATTTGACATGACAGGTTAATGAGAAATCCCCCAAATTCAGCTTCTGCAGCTAATTGTAGCCGTGGTTGCTCTCAGCTTGATGGTCCGGCTCCTGCCCTGTGAAACCCGAGCTCTCGGGGGATACAACGGGTGTGATTACAAACCTACAGAAACACACACTTACAGACAATAAGTTGCTCTCATTACCCTCATTTCTGTATCTACAGGAACTGAGTCTATGCATTTTTCACGATTTCATCTCAATCAAGCAGCAAATTAAAATGTAGAGGGTTTTTTTTTCATCTGTAATGCACTCAGTTTATAATTATTTTAATATAATCTACTATTGAAGCCACTCGAGCAGGCAGCTTGCAGGGTGTCAGGCTCATTCGCGGTGCAGTCCTTCAGAAATCACAATTTTCGGACGGGAAGAATTGAACAATTTGGACAACAGAAGACAAACAGTTGCTGTCAGCTTGAGTGGAAAAAGAACCACATGGCGTGCTCTGGCCATTAATAATCCCCATTGGCGTGGAGATCTGTCTGCCATCGCACACAGCATGCTGCTACCTCCCAGCTTTTCTTGTTCCTCGGGCTTTCTCCCATTAGCTGATTTTGTCTGGGGGTATTTTTATTTTTATTTAGGGAGGAAAAGGCAGGAAAATGCAAAATTTGGGCTCTTGACACGAAAATCTTATGCCAAACTTCCAACAGCGCAGGGAAATCAATTTCTGGTCCAAATCCCATGGAGAAAGGCTGAGCTTGGGGACACTGGTGAGGAGGAGGAAAAAATCCCTTTCAGCTGCCTTTTCTCCATGAAAAAACATTTAAATGGTCACTCTTTCTGGAAGACCCATGTAAAAGCCCAGAGCTTAGCTTTCTTCTCTGGCAAAAGCTGCTTTTATGTTGGATGAGGCTACTGAACTTCATCCACTGAACTCCTGTGACCAACACACGTGGTCAGGCTCCCAGGAACACAACATTTGGCCCCGTTCTGCATCAAATTTCATTTCCAGTCAGTGGATTTATTGACGTTATAATGGCCAGCCCACACAAACTGCAGCCATGCAGCCAATTAACAGGACAGACAACAACAGACATTTGAGAAGTTGCTAAACTTGGTCTTGAAAACGAGCTTGCTTTATCCCCGTAAACGGATCTTGTTCTGTCATCGTGCATTAAACTGGAAAGCTTCATGTTGCAAAGTGGTACAAAATCACATCCTGATAACCAAGGCCTCACAGAATATTTCAACAGATCGTATCGCTTGTGGTTTTATTTCATAACTGCAGTGCAAACACGAGGGTGGATTCCAAGACAAAAATATCTGCATACGCCGATATGAAGTCCTTGGTGCATCATACTTAAGGGTGCCAAAGGACAAGGGGGTCTGATCCATGAGCGTTTTACCCCCTGCCAAACCCACAGACACAAAAGCAAAACTCCTACGACCGTGTTTTTCCCCATCCCGGATTGAAATGCAGTGATCCAAACCAACAGAAACATTTTGGGAAAATCGCGTTGATTTCACCGGACTGTTGCCACCATCAAAGGACTTTCGAAGGTCACCGCCTTTCTTTCTGACATGAAATGAAGCATTGCAGATAACGCAATGTATTTCTTTATTTTAAAAAAGTTCAAAGGTCCATTAAGGCTTCCACATTGTACAAAAGGCTTAATTCACCGGAAGCCATTTTTCTCTCCCAATTGTTTGGAGCAGCAAGTGAAGCAAACAATCCGTTATTCACACAGATCTACCCAGAAACATATTTCCCATGCCCATGCCCAAGCCATCTATGCTTTAACTTAACAAAAATAACTTCTAACTGGGCTTGCACCTTTGGAGATCACTCTACTTTTTAGCTTTATCTTATTTTCGCTCTGTAGTTTCACTCTAAAATATCCAGCGATTTGATGGCTTGGGTTTTAAAGCGCTGAATTGGTTCATATTTGAGAGCGTGGTTGGCTGAGCTGGGTAGAACTTATATCTACCTGTGGTAGGTGGAAAGCTAAACTGAGATGAAGAGCTGTGCAAGAAAACACATTGAATCTCTTTGTCCAAAATTTGGGTCCGTACTTTGCACCTAAAGCTCATAGCTCCTTGTCAAAAGATGCACTAGGAGAATTGGTGTGGACAGACCATTTTCTGGTGCAATTGTCTCATATTGAGTAAAATTTCCACTTTCCCATCACTGTGGGTAGGCCATTTTCTGGTACAATTGTCCCGTTTTAAGTGAAATTTCTACTTTCCCACTGTGGTTTTGGAAAATAACAGCTTTCGGCTCTTTTGAAGAGCGTGGTTCACTACTCTTGGATCCAGGCTGTCCAAGTTGCCATGTGTAATACCAATGTTATTTCCTTTATATTATAAATAGGATTTGGGTTGAATATGAATAAACTCATACCCATTGGTATGCTTTGTAACTCTAATCAGTGCTTTCCTGAAAAAAAAAAAAGAAAAAAAAAAAAAAAAAAAAAAAAGAAGAATGTTTATCCAAAAAATAAAGAGGTGCTAATTTTATCTTGTGAAAGTGGATATCTCCTTACGTCCCTCCAACTTCGAGGAAGATAACCCGAATGGATTATATCGTCTAAATCCAGCATCCTATGAGATCAAACAGAATAATGTACACATATGCCAAAGATGATTGAAGTATTGCTGGTGCTCACTTCCGCTTCGCTAAGTATGTGTTTCATTGATATACGTAATTTGCCACCGCCATGAAAGAAATTCAAAGTCCTCTGTTTGTGCCAGTTGATTTCTATGATATCTGGAGGCTTTTAAAATAGGGATCCAAAATAGATGTGCCCTTGTCACCCCTGTGTTTAAGCTCTCTCCAACAGGAAATGGCACGGGTTCAAATTTTTTTTATACTGGAAGCCACATGTAGCTAGATAAGAATCATGTCTTGTCTATGACTAAGCATTGACATTTCAGTGTTTAAAATATAGTCAAAATGATCCATGGCGAACCCACCTGAGACTATTTTTCTTTGTCTAAAGTCCCACTTTCTAACTTCTTGAAAGGGAAGGTGGAGCTCCGGGGGTTGTGACATGACGATGTTTTGTTAAGGAAATGGAAGTTTGCTTTATTGTTCGCGTTCAAAGACGTGGCTGTGAGAGGAGGCTTTGCTACCGGGCAGAGCATCGCCTCCACCCGCACCAGCGTGGATCCCTGCCTTCTCCATCCTCACCAACAGGTTTAAAACACAGCATAGGAGGGGGGGAACAACAACAACAACAAAAAAAAAAAACGATTCGCCTTTGCCAAATCGCAGATGTCAAATTTAACACACTTGGGAAGAAAAAATGAAAAGGAGAAATGAGTGGTATTTCCTTCAAACTGCTGGTTCTCCTAGAGGAAGGGGCAGCTGGAGGGGTGAGAAGGGCTGCGATGTTTATGAAGTGTGCCGGGACTTTTGAAGGAAGCTCACTGAAGGAGGACAGATGGTTTGGGGAACTGGCAATGTGATACCAAGCCTTTCACTTAGAGGTCGCCCGGTTCAAAAGCAGCCTAGGTCGGGGATGGCACTGAGCCATTTCCATCAAATGGCTGCTTGGTGCTGCATGAGAAAAATGGCTGGTGAGGCTCAGCCCCCGCGGCGCTGGCGGGTTTGCATCCTGATCTGTTAGTGAAGATGCATGGGAAGACAAGGAGTGGGAATTCCTGACACATGGGATGGGCAGAAGGCATTGGATCCTCATCCACGGCATGGCCCGGGCACATGGCATCAATTCAGCAAGCCGAGAGAGGTGGCTACCACGGGTGTGCTGCTTTGCAAGCATCCCATCTTCTAAAACCAGCCCCCATTCACAGTCTGTCTAAACCTGTAAAGGGAAAATCTCTAAGAACAAATGTCTGATTTCTAACAATGCTCCCATTGGCATCAGAATTACACTAGGCAGACCCATGGACCAGCATCTTCCCTTGTAGCCTTGCAGCATTCCTGTGTTCATTCCTAGAAATCAAGGAGAAAATCTCACTGGAGCTGTGGCTTCCAAATGCCTTGCACCCTTGGAGATCACCCTGTGTTTTAGCTTTATCTTGCTTTCACTCTTCAGTTTCATTTTAAACTACCCAGTGATTTGATGGCTTGGGTTTTTTAAAGTTTCTAATTCATTTTTCTTATCAGTCTTTGATTTTGGATTTGATTAAATGCACCGGGATAAGAAAACACATCTTATTAGCAGTACTGCTGTAGGGAGGAGAGGAAAAATGGATGTATAGAAAAAAAAAATCCTACGTAAGTCTGCAAGCCACAAAATGCTTTCTAAGAATGCTTCTAGATTTTTAAAGCAAAAGCAGCTGTTGACAGGATACTTCTTTTCTGCATAAATGCTACCCACAAGTATCAGCTGGAATCCTACACAAGTTCACATTCAGAAGAGCGCAGTGCACATTCACATTTGCTGGGAGGTTAAAGTTTGTCATGCATTATGTGCTGGCTCATGGATTCAGTAACACATCAGCATCCCAAAGTGTCTCATTCCAAATTAAATTGCCAAGATCAAAGGCTCGGTGATTTGGGACCCAGGGATTGCTGTGCTTCCTCAGCTAAGGGGCTGGTTTGGACCACAACATGGAATTGTAACAAGCTAATCATGAGTTTGCATCACAGCTCACAGCTGGATTGTGTCTGGTGTGGGTCAGCCTTCTCTTACATATTACTGGTGCTTAAAACAATCAGGGATGTTCGTAAGTGTAATTAGGCAAATATATAAAGAAATTAGGCTGCCAGGACTTTGTTTCCCCAAGTCTTGCCCACATTGAAATCAATGGCAAAATTATCTAGCAGAAGAAGGAACGGTCATCCAACAGAGCATAGGCAGAGAGACAACATTGATTCTGAAAGAATGGACAGAAAACTCAGAGCAGGACTTCTCACAGCTCTGGGCTCCATCACTCCCACATGCAGCATTTTGGGCTCGATACCAAAATCATTGCAACTGATAAAAGTTCCTGGTAAGATTCAGCCAAGTTTAAGATGAGCCATGGATCTCAGCACATCTCACTGCAGGCAGATGCCCAGCTCTGTTCTTGGCGTATATGTTTTTATTAAGGTCGCCCCTTTATTGGCAAGAAGGACATGTAGAGAGAGAGAGGGAAAAAGAAAAGGAGAGAATTCACGTCTGGCCTTGCAGGGGGATTTCTGTGTGCAAAGTGGTCATCCTGCCAGCAGAAGGAGCTCCAGCTAAAATCCTGGCACCGCGCTTTCGTTGCTGATGAGATCCCAAATGCTCTTGAGAGAACGAAAGAAAACAAAATGCAAAGGAGCCAAGTTTAGGAGAGAAGCAAGGCAGAAGGAAGTCCCAGCAGGAGCAGGATGAACGGGGGGCTCAGATGGTCCGGTTGGCACAGCCCAGCCTGCGGGAGCCTCAGCCCCACCTCATGTCTGTGCCCGCCTGAACAGTGCAGCAGGAATAGGGCTGCTCCAAAACACCTCTGCTGGCTTCAAGCCTTAATATCAACCAGTAGAAGAAAGATTTAAGTTATTAAAGAAAAAAAAAAAAATATGTAGGAAGTTCTGTTGTTCTTAAAGAGAAATTCTGAGATTGAAAGAGAGAAAATAAAGCTGCATAACACCAAGCTGATAAGCAAAGCATCTCCAGCAGGCCTTTGAAAAGAGCTTATTGCAACTATTATAGCAATTTAAAATATTACAGAATCACAGAATCACACAGAATTGTAGGGGTTGGAAGGGACCTCCAGAGATCATCGAGTCCAACCCCTAATTAATATCTATGCCTGAACAAAGCAAAGAAACAGCATATAGGAAATAGGAAATATTGTCAAACAAACAAGAATGCAGGAAGTGCCGAATTCCCTAAATTAAATACCCTCCTTAGCTTAGAGCTGATAACGATGATGTTCTGCCTTAGGCTGTTACACGGGCTGCATTCTCCTGCAGAAAGTTATCCACGCAAAGTATTAGCTTTGTTTACATGTGTTGATGATAGTGCAAAGGCACTGAAGAGCTCTGATAAGAGATTGTTACTTCTGAGTCCTGGAGACACTGCAAAAATCTCTCCCTAAAAGATGAGAAAAGTCCAGGAATTGTGCATCACTTTTTTCCCCCTCAAATTCATGCTGCTTTGTTATGCCAACATTAACTTTTCATCCGCTTTGAGATGCTGGTGAATGTCTTTAAGGAGGTTTGTCCCTGTAGCTATTCAGCTCATTGCCAAAAGTAATTCAAAGAGGAGGATAGATCTTCTCCGTTATATTGCCAGTTTACAATACCAGAATGAAATTAATGAAAGGAAAAAATGGAAAAATAACAGACATTTGAAAAGCAGCAGCACTTTTTCATAGTGTTTGGCTGATTAAAATTCTTCTTATTTAAAAAATACACACGTATAGATGCTCATATATTAGATGCATATGCACATAGCAGAAAGAAGGAACATGTCTGATGGCTCTTTTTCGTGCAGGAAAAAGAAGCTATTGGAAGGAGCAAGCCTTGCTGCTATTACCCTCTCTGCAACACTTCTAAGGTTAAAGGAATAAAAATCCATCAATTTGTACAGCCTGACCTTGCGGTGTTGGTTTTTAGCTAAATTCAGATGTGCAGGATTAACCCAGCAAAGTTTACATGACATTGATTTAAAAGCTGTGTTACAGGACCTTCCTGCAAGTTACATTAATTGGAATCTTTAATCGGGCCTTGGGATAAAGAAAAAAGTTGCTTATCAGACGTGCAACATATGATAAACAGATGTCTCTGTGCATCAGATAAATAGAAGTGCAGCATGCATTGCTAACCACTGCAAGCCTGTGAACAGCACCAAGGATGGGGCCAGGAATAATTCCTTAGCCATGTATTTTTTTTAGGATGAAAACAGAGCAGAGATGTCTGAGCTGGAAACAGGATTTCTCATCTCCAGCACACACTCAGGTGTTCCCCAGTCTGAGCAACAGGCTTTGGGTACCAGCTCAGTTGCCATGCAGTGGCTATTGGAAATATGTCCGTGTGCATGGTTGGGCAACTCAAAATGGGACAAGAGGATTGATCAGGACACCTCCTTCGCCAGACCAAGAGACACTGTCCTTGCTATTGAGGCTGATGCCCACGAGCTCAGTCCCCTGGAAAGCCCACCCGAGCCCCCCCGTGTCCCCAGCTGGAGCACACCCAGCACAAACCAGTATCTGCAGGGAAGTTAGCTGTCAAATCCGCCGAGATCTCCCATGCACAACACCATTTTTCAGCCTCTTATCACGTTGTTCCGCTGGGGCAGCTCTTCGCAGGGACGGGAAAAGGGCAAACGGCCGCTCGGAAAGCCAACGCCTGCCAAATTCCCCATTGCTTCCCCAGTGCGGCGGTGCCAGGGTTTCACACAGAAAAGCAAGCCACAGCTTTTGGAGGTGAGTTTGAAGGCTCATTTCCTGAGTTAGTAGGAACGAAATCCCTCAGAGAATAATGGTAATATTGAATCAGCCTCGGACGAGGTGCGCACGAATGGAAGGATGTAACCCAAAGGGGCAAAATTCCAATCACCTTCTAAATAACCAGATAAATGTTGGCAGCATTTTTAGTTCTAGGACTGATTTCCACTGGGAATGTCCACTCAATATCCACAGACATCTCTCCATGCAGCTCTCCGGGGTCGGTCTCACAAGGGTTTCCAGTTGGGAGCCAATACACAGCTCTGACTTTGGCCCATGTCTTTGGAGGATGTGCTAGGAGCAGCTTGTGATGTTCTCTGGCCTCTGGAGGCAGCCCAAGCAAGGGCAGAACAAAGCTTTGATGCAAATGAAAACCTATCAGTGAGCACAGCTAAATAAAGAAAAAATGATTATTTGTTATGGAAACGAGTGGAGGAAATCTTGAATTAGTCAGTGCATCTTGACCCCTCTCTGCCCTCCTGTAAAAGTACATCTTCTAAAAGAATCTGGAATTGCAGCCGCCAAAGGGGAGAAGCTGTGGGGCATTTCCAGTCACCTGGTGCAAAACCCAAACATTATTTCTTGGGGAAAACCATCCCTATTGTACAATATGTATTTAAAGCAAAATAATAATGAGTAAAAAGCATAACTTCTGCAATGTTCAGTGGCTAAGCCCAGCCACCACGCAGACAGGAAAAGCCTGAGTTGATATTGTGAATGAACCATGTGGTAATTGTTTCCGTACATCCTCATTAAGATGAAAAGCTACACAAATAAACAACAACAAAAGCTGCTATGTGCCAATCAGAGGGTTCTTCCAAAAACAAAACAAAACGGGGGGGGGGGGGGGGGGGGGAAGGAAAAATTTGGCTCTGCATACCTCTTCCCATGCTTCCTACCAGGAGTATCCAGTAAAACCAAGGCTGGGAGAGGTGGCACTGTGCCTTTTGCCTTGGTTAGTCAGACACACTTAGGCAGCGACAGTCTGGCACGAGTCTCAGCTGGGTATGAGTAAGCGGAAGGTGAGGAAGGACATGGAGAGAACCAGACGTTACAGGGAAACATGACAATTAACCAGAGAAACTACTCTTGAGGGACTCAGAGACATAACACGGAGAAGCTTTCTCCAAGGGTGATAATGTAGCTGCCGTCCACCACATTTCTACAGCAGGATGAAGGAACTCAGCAAATGTCTTGCTGAGTTTTTTTACTCGGGACAAGGCAAGGGCGAGCGCCATCCAAGAGCAGAGCGCACAGCAGGATCCATGGGGAGCAACATCACAAGAGCCCTGGGGTGCAGTCATCAGGATCCACCTCCCCGTCGTGGGGAATGGCTCTAACTCAGAGCTGGAGACGCTCCCCAGCTCCAAGGGTTGAGGAGACAATTACGTGCCCCATAATTGTCCTCCTTATCAGTGCTGGTGAGCGTGCGGTAGTCTAAATCACACAGTCATGACACTGCACATGGCTGAGCAGGAAGAGCCCACTTGGCCTGGGTTAGATTAGTCTAATCCCACCTCCCTTGTTCTGTCATAATACCCCTCCGTCTCTTCACTCCCCATAAAAATATCCAGCTGGTGATTAAAATTAGTGAACTGTTGGCTCTAAGAAGAGAGCTGGCAGCTTATTCTGTGCATTTACTAGATATCTCTAAATGAATTTGCCATTTACTCAGCAGCCCCATCCTGTGAATTGCCAAGCAGCATCAAGCCTTCTCTCTCTGCAAAGAGGGACAAATGAGGCAGACCCCAGAGCAACCTGTTCTCAGCATCCAACACCTTCCTCAACAAATGCTGCACCACTCATCTTTCCATGGTCTATACATGAATAAAATTGGTTTTCAGCAGAAGATTATTAGTTTTTTGTTTGTTTTTTTTAATATCTCAATCACAGCCACACATTGATTTAAAAACGTACAAATGAAGAGCACACCCAGAGAGGATTTGCATAAATTCAGTCTACCACAGTGCTGTGGGAAAAAATAATTTCCAAAGGATTTTCTTGGAAGGGAGAATATCCCAAAGTTTTCCATTTCCTCCCCCCCCCCCCTTCATTTTCACTGCCGGAGACATGGAAGAGTTGGATTCAACCCACACAACTTGGCCCACTCCTGAACTTTTCTGAGCCTCAATTCCTCCAAGAACAGCCCTGGCCTCAATGCTTCATTGCCAGAACACATCCATGATGGAGCAGCAGTTGCTTAGGTCGGTGGGGGAATCAAGAGAGCAGAGCCAGTGGGTCCACGATGGAGTTGTGCCAAAAGAATGGCTCTTTTTTTAGACTTACTTTGGTGGATAAGGGTGTTTCAAGGGCAAGACAAAAGAGATGGACCCAGGAGAGCTGGATTCTCTATTGATACCTGGAAAAAAGAAAATGGAGATGGAAGAGGCTTGAAGGGTGACTCTGAAAGCATCATGGCTTGCAAGGGCAAGGCTTTTTCCTCCAGGAAGCCCAACATGAGAGCTGCATGGAGCTCACTCTGGGCTCCCCATGCTATCTTCCTCCACTTCCATCCTGAGCACCAGGCCAGGCTCCCTCCTCTCAAAGCAGAAAGCAGTGTTCTGTCAGGATTCCAGCATTCTGCTCATCGGCTTCTTATTATTTCAGACTTCAAGCAATCTGGTTTTGGTATGTCGTTAACTTATCAGCTAAGCCTCTATTTATCTGCATTCACCAAGATCTGAAGTTGTGATGTTTATTCCCACCACTCTGTGGGCGGAGGGAGATCCGCTATGAAGATTTTCCAGTAATTTCTTTTTTGTTCCTTCAGAAAAAGCATTTTATACAGCTGCACAACTGTCATCTGGTCTCCGGGTAGAATAGAAGGGATGGCCGACAGCACAAGTTGCAGCATGAATCACATTTAGGCATTAAAACAATCTGATGGGCACCAAAAGAGTCATAGTTTCCAAAGGTCTTCTGGAATTCAGCGCTGACGTACTTGAGGCTAAAGTGTGTGGCGTACATAGAAAATTGAACATGCTTGTGTCTCACATCCTGTTGAGCTTGATGGGAGCTTTGGAAAGGGGACATCATGTCAAATAATTGATTGGAGATGAATATTTAAAGATAAAGAAAAAAAAACTCTTAAAACCAGAAAGGCACAGTGAAGGGATGGCGCCCATGATCAGGGAGGGCATCTCAAAAAGATGGATGCAGTGATTTCCCAAGAGTGTCAAACAGCTGTGCTAGCCGATGTGGATACCAGTAATAAAAATGGGAAAGGAACAAGAAGTGGTGCCTTGGAGATCTGCATGAGATGGATGGAATGGAAAGGGAACCTTTCCCTATATAACCAATGGGAGTGGTGCTCATCCTGCCCATTTCCCACCCGACTCAACGAGGATATTGGTCCAGGTCCATCTCAAAACCCTCAAAATAAAAGCAAAATATGAAAAATTAAAACAACAACAACAACAACCAGATTAAAAATGCAGCCCTGTTTCAGCGCAGACCTCTGTTTGTCCACCAAGCTCTATCTTACAGCAACAGCATTCTTGCAAACTCAGCTTGATGAAGAGACTATGAACGGCATTTGCAGAGCAGAGGATAAGAGCTCTGCAGGAATGGAGCTGCAAGATTTCCACGTAATGGACGCAAGGGTGTGCAATACCCTTTAGTTTCTGCTGTTTCTGGAGTTTGTGCCTCCCTTTGCATTCCAAATATGAAAGGCAGCAACCGTATTACCATAAACCACTCTGTTTGCTACAAAATTTCCCTTTGATGATCATTACTGGGAGGAACTTAGACTACTCTGAGGCTTTTTTTTTTGGCCAAGATAATGTGGATGCTGAGCCTGGATTCAACAACTGTGTGCAAGAGAAAGTCTATAGTCAAGTTAGACAGAGGGGATCAACCTAAACAGCTTGTATTTTATTACCCTGATATGTTTAACTTTTTTTCCACCCATTTTTAAAGATGGGAACTGTAAGATTTGCCCTTTGCAGCTGTATGAACTGTGTGTTAAGAGTAACAGAGCAGCCTCAAATCCCTTTGTATTCTGGGGACATTTTTCCAAGGCATTTTGTCTTTGTAACAATACCCAGAGCTCCCTAAATTTTGGGAAGGTCATTTGTTTCCTAGCAGATAGATTCCCTTATCCAGAGCTTACTAGAGCCCAAACAACAATTTATAAACTCTAAGCTCCTTTCTCCTTCAAGATGAAGTGCTTTAGTGTTGAAGCCAAACTAAATCTTTAAATGGTATAAGAGGCATTTGGATTTTTTTTTTCCTACCCAGCTGACAGTAGGTTTACAGTTTATAATCTGGCCTTTGTAAAGGCATTTGTCAGCCTGTATATTTCATTTTAAAACGCGACCACCCATGAGGACGGACAGACAGGAAGCGTTTGTTCACTTGCACCAACAGCCCGTTTGAAGGTTGGCTGCAAAATAACAGAACGTAGCCACAAAATGCAAACTTATTTTCTCTTTCCCTGGCATTATCTTGCTAACATCTCGTTTTAAAAAGCAGACTTTGCTTACAGGGAGCCAGTCCTACACTCTAAATTTGGAAGCTCCACGTATTCTCTTAATCCGTGCATCCTAGTGGGATGCTGGCTGCACATCTGCATAATCAATGAATGTACAGATGTTATAATTAAGGAATATACAGGAAAGTTAGGCTAAATGGGTTACCACACCAAAGAAGAACAGATGGCAAGCTTACCCTGGTCCTGGGCTCGCTGAGAAGACTCCAAGAGGAGCAATCTCCAAAAGAGATCCTGCCCTACTGGTAGTCAGCTCTTAAATGGGATCTAGGAGAGATGGAGCCAGGCTCCACGCCTTCTGCTAGCACAGCTGAATCGCCTTCACCTGTGCTCTCATGGCTGACTCATTGCCTCAGGTGGTCAATCAGAGGTTCAGGCCGTGATCCAGCAGTTCCCATGCAGCATCCTTGGCCTCGTGAAAGACAGATCTGCTTTTATCTCCCTCCTGTTTAACTGCCTCGCCAAAGGAAGAACAGCCTTAGCACTCGAGGGGCAGAGGGGAAACGTTCAGCATTTTAACAATTCAGCAGATCAAATCTAATCTGAAATCTGCATCATCTCGATGTCGTCTTTTTTCAGGTGAGTTTCCATGTTTAGCGGCGATTCGGAAGGAACCATCGTGCCAGATGGTGATCAATTTTTTGCAAATGGAAACCTGTCCAAGTGGAAGGAGGACACCAAGTGATTGGGCTTCACATTAAAAATGATTGGCCTCCATCTCTGGAGCCAATGTATGCATGTCCATGTCTCCATGCCCAAAGCTGGGAAGGCCAAAGCAAGGCCAGATGACAGGGGCTCTTTCAGACAGTAACAGATAGAATATTGCATTCTTTCTCCCAATATCACAAGTAACACTCACTTTTTATCTCTATTGCTCAAAGGTTTAAAGGGAGGAAATAGCACAATTCCAGCAAGTGATAAAGCTCTGGACTTTTTTTTTTTTTTTTTTTTTTTCCTAGTTGCAAAATATGATAATAAATAACAATTACCTAAAACACTCGTGTCCTAGAATTGACCACTTCCTGGGCAGAACCTTTTAGGACATCAGCAGGACATCAGACCTTCTAGGATGAAGCAGCAATGTTCTGGGCATCATTGGCCTTCTGGTCCCCTCAGTAGTTGTAAACATCTTTTATTCCTACTCTGTCCTTCCTACAAGGTTCCATTATTGGTTTGTCAACCCATGGAGTCTTTAAACCCCTTTTTCCTCTGTTGGTCATGTTTTGAGAAATCTCAAATGCAAAATGAGCAAGAGAGCCACGTTTCTGCAAATTCCCAAATCTTTCCTGCATAGGCTTGACTGATTGGTCACCCATCTCCATAAGGCATGAATTGGCCCTGGTAGGTGGGAAGCATGGGAACCTGCAGGACAGCAACAGAGTGCATAAGAACTACGTAGGACACTGAAATTCCCAAGAACCACCCATGTTCTATAAACATGGTGCAAGGAATCTCCTAGGAATTAATAAAGTATCCATAAAGCATGAAATTCAAGCACTGGGGCATGATCATTTATGTTAAGTGTTGGAAATGATAAAAAGACAAAAGAGCCTTTAGGAGTATCAAGCAAGGTCTGAGAACATGATCCATGTCCTGGATCCACCTCCACTTTCTTGGGCTCTTTTTGTCAGCGAAGGACAGGACCTTCTCAGCCAGACCCAAGCCCCTGGGCTTTCCTGCATATGGCACAGGAAATATATATATACTGATATATACTGATATATATATATATATACTGATATCACACACTGTGGATTTCAGAAGAAAATGGCAATAGTTGGTGGCCCTGCCAGCACATCTTAATGCAAGGATTTGGCTGAGGGGCATGGCTTAGTGGGCATGGTGGGAATGGGTTGGGGGCTGGATGAAATGATCTTAGTGGCCTTCTCCAACCTTAAAGATTCTGTGATTCTAAAGAGGACTCAGGGAACATGAAGTTCTATAGAGAGGCACTCAAAGAGAAGACTAGGGAAAAAAAAAGGAACTGCATTAGAAAGGCAAGAGGAGAACGCGTGCACCATGGGAAGAGGAAAAAATGCATCAGCTAGATGATTTTAAGTTGTCTCTTCAAGCTATGACAGCAAATGTCACTGTGTTTTGCCACATGACTGCAAGCTTGTGGCACTGCCAAGGGTAAACCTGCTCTGTGTCCACCTGTCCTCCCACTGAAAGCCTGGCTTTATTCTGCACAGATCTGGCAGGCAACATCAGTTTTGACGTATCCATGATTGGTTTCTTGGCTGACAGAGGAGGTATTCAGAGGGCAGGACTGCAAGGCATCCCTGCAGCACTGGGGCTGCTTCTCCCTGACCATACCTGATCCCATTTCTCCCTCCAAAATTGGCTATTTCAGGGCTGGGCTGTGAGCATCCACGGTCACCAGGCTGGCAGTGCATAAGCCTTTCCAGGCATCCTAGAGAGCAAACACGCTTTCTAAAACAGGCATTAAGTTTCTCTTGGTGGCTAATAGCTTAAACTATGCTTTTAGCAATGGGGCTGTGCAATGTAACATCAGCAGAAGGAAGACTGCCATGTTCCTTTCTCACTTGTACACGTTGTGCTAATTTGCAGTGGGCAACAAGGGCAAAATTCAGCTCTAGGCAGAAGCCGTATTTATTTTTGCACATCTACTCCCCGTCTCCTCTACAGAAAGAGCAGCAGGAAGACCAAAAACCAGAAATACAATTTTAATGTCTTTACAATTTTAATGTCTTTATGGCAGGTATTGAGGTTTGCCCCCTTTTCAAGAGAGATGTCACTCTTGAAATAGAAGATACTAATTCCTCTGGAGCATCAGCGTCCCTCATTGCTGCACTTCTTCCAAATTCATAGATTTCCATCTGCTTCCCTTGGGGCAGATATGGGGCACATCTGGGGACATGAATTCTAACCCAGCAATGCCAGGCTAGTCCACCAGTTCCTGTTCTGACTGTTGCTGTGTTTTATGGGGATGTGAATTCCCTCTGCCTTGCTGGAAATCAGTGTAGCTTTGCTAAGCTGTGACTATTGGGACTGCGTTTAGGCTTTCTAGGAAACCTGGAACAGCCCCACTGACCCACATCCTCTGCACAGACGATAAAAATGGTTTTGTAAAAACATTTAAATCACTCTGCAGCATTTTAGTAAACAGTAAATTTCGTTTGGGATTTCATCCCAGGGACGAGGCTGCTTCATTTTCCTCAATAAAGACAATTTCTTTATTAGCTTTAGCCTTACAAATCCTATTCCCAACACTCAACCTTTATTTATTATTTGGAAGGGGCATAGATCATCCTGCCTTATAACTGTAAATATTCCACTTGCACAGAACGCAGCACATCCTCTTTGTTTAAAACCCAAGCCGTGATGTTTTACATAAATTTGCTTCCTCTCCAAGCTGCAAGGTCCAAAAGATAAACCTGGGGATATCCCAGCCCGGGAAGCCCTTACCAGAGCCCCAGCCCACCTGGGCATCCTATCCAGGATGCTCTGTTTAGGGCTGCAAAGCATTTTATGATGGGGCCATCGCTTTGGGGATTCACATAAAGCAGGTACAACGGTGGGAGCATAAATCTTGTAGCTGATCCAAATAATTTGAAGGGGCATCCTGCTAAAACGAGCAGAGGGGAGCAGCCTAAAATGTCTCCTGAAACATTTCTGAGTGGTCAAATAAGGAAAATAAAGGCTCACCAGGCAGCTTTTCTACAGGCATGGCTTTGCACCTTGAGAAGCACCTCCATCCTCCCGGCCGCGTCTGCCAAACTCTATTTGCTGTGTGGTGCCAATGCCAACGCTTTGGCTTTGGAGAAATGATGTGTTTTTATTTGCTTCATTTCCAGTAGAATGAGGCACAGGGTTCTGCTGGCAGGCACAGAGGGAGAAATTTATTTTTCATTAGTTCAGAATGAGTTCGACGATGAGATGACTTTTCAAAGGGAGAGGTTGGAGGGCAGCTACTTTCTTCTGAAGGTTGGAATGGAGCACTTTGCGGTTTGTTTGGCTTTTGGGTGGTTTCTGTCCCCTTCTCACTGCAAATAATCTTCATTCAGCCAAAGGTACGGCTGCACTATTAAGTTACATGAAACAGGGGAGTGAAGAGATCTCCCCAGCTGCAGGGATGATATAAAAAAAGGCATTTTTATACAACTTCTACTTAAGGATTCGCTGTGGGGATGGAGAACAGCGATGCTTAACCCATCTCTGCTCTCAAATGTGCTGAGAAAGGATCCCTTTACCCATCTGAACGTGTCCTTCCTCAGCCCAGCTCGAGCCAACCGAGCCTTCATTTCTATTACAGTGGGCTTTGGCACTCACTGTCAGCCCAACCACCACCTGGACCCAATGGGAAAGAACACAGGGAGAAGATCTATGGCACCAGTGAGTCACCACTTGGTGACTCAGCACAACAGGAGGAACAGCATAGGGGTCAAAGCAGCCATTCAGGGCAGCCACCACCATCCACATCATTTGTTTGGAGCCGCGATTGCTCTTCTTTTTTTTCCATCTCCACTTTCCTTCTGGCCCTCAAGCATCCCTCGGTCAGCACGGATGGGATGGAGAATGAGGGATGCTTCACCAGTGACATCATTAGCACCAATTAAATTCTCTGACCAAAAGTTAAGACCAAGAGAACAATCCGTGCTGCAGCCTCTAAATGCCAGATCTCCATTTGCTCACAGCACTGCAGGAACAAGCAGGGCACTTAATAGCCAGCTGCTAAGTCATCAGGTATAAATATTTACAGAGCCCCACTGCAGCATGGACATTCCTCCAGATGTGAGAGGATCCTGGTATTTCATGGCATTTTCACCTTATACAAAAGAATCCAGCTTTAGACACACGCCGCCTCATCAGCCATAAAACTACAGAAATAGAATTTTATGGAGGATGTACACATGCAACACCCGTCCACAGCCATTCCCTCCCTTTTCTTCCTACTGCCATTGTCAAATATCTCTGTGTCTATGTCACTGCCAAATATCTATGTCTCTGTGCATCCCAATAAGACATCACAAAGCAAACCCAGACCTGCCCATCTGATACATACACAGGCAGCACCCTGCAGAGGGGAAGTAATTGCAGAGAGCGATACAAAGGGATTCAATGAAGGGTGATGGGGTGGAATTAAGCAAAGGGAAATCCCTCTCTAATAGCAAAATACTGTCTCAGCCCTCCAGGAGAAGGGATTACTGCTGAACATATCTCACACCCTGAAAATCCTCACAGTAGAATCATTAAGGTTGGAGAAGACCCCTAAGATCATCAAGTCCAACCATCAGTTCATCACCCCCATGCCCAATAAAGCACAATTCACCAGTGGCTTCAGGGAGTTTTCCTTGATGGGGAAACATGGGCTGGGACGTGGGGATGCCTCAGCCTCCTCGAAGCCACCAAAAAGGTTCTGGAGCTTTCCCAACTTTTCTCCCCAGGCGCCTATATTCAACTGGGTTGTAGGCACTTGGTTATCTCCCGTTATCTCCGCTCTCCCTCTCCACACACCGATTGCATTCCTCCCACAGCAGTCGTTAGTGCAGGGTTTGGATTGGTGAGCCCACTGCTGTCAGAACGTTGAGATTTCATCCTTTTTATGCACTCGGAAACTTCCCCCCTTCACCCGTGGCGTGAAACGATCACAGCCTGGAGCCAGGATCCAGGAAACATGGCAAGTTTTCAATGAAAATCGCATAGGTCGGCTTACTAAAAATAATAAAAGGTGCCGATTTCGTGCTGGAAAGGGAACAGAAGTTCTCTTGCAGTATGCCTGACTGCCTCCTTTTACTGATTCCAGACGCCAGGCCAGGCAGGCTCTGGCTATTTTCACTACCGTGTTATCACTCCGCAATATGTCAGCAAATTCTTGTACAAACATGATTTTTTTAAAAGCCACGTTTTATCACTTCTTTTACATAATCATGAATGATAGTGAATCTAATCTGAATTGGGTTTGAAGGAGGCACAAGAACAATGAAGTGTCTTTACCACGGGGGAGCACATCGTGTGCTTTTCTTCTTCTTCGAGCCACGCATCACTTCACAACCAATTCCATTCAACGTTGAACCTAGAGATAGGTCTGAGAGTAAAACAGGCATCTCTTTAGGCATCTGAGATTTGCAATAAATCATCTCTGCTATATGCAGGGAAGCCTGCATGCACTATAATAATCCAACACACAAGGACCACACCAGAGAGATTATCACACCTAGGCAGAAGGAATTGGGGTTACATTGAAAGCACAGCAGGTTATGGATGGGGTGGATGTGAGGAAGGCAGGATGGGTCTTTAAAACTCCTTGTGTCTCCCTTGAAAAGCCACTGCTTGCAACAGCCCTCCCATTTCATTATTTTTTTTTTTTTAATTAGTTGTCTTTCTTAGGTCAAGCAGGACAGAAAGCACTGTTGTGAGTTATTTCAGAGGGAGCTGGCATTTGATGGATGGCAAAAGGCAAATCTGTTGCAGGGATCAGCTCAAAAGTTCATATTCTTTCTTGAAAGCTAAACTAAACATTAAAAAGAATCAAATCTCTTCTGGGTGATACTCAAGAAATGTTTTGCTGCCCTGCCAGTGCCAGCTTCACCAAAGACTCAATTGCATTTCGTCATGTGATTCCTGTATGTGACAGATGAGAAATGTGGCCTTTTGTCCCCAAAATACCACCTGCCTATAATGACAGCTTCGTATGTCTGCAGGACACCTTTTCAGGATTGAACCCTAACGAATCCCTTCGCAGTGCAATTTTGCCACATCCACTGCCTTCACACGGATGGGAACGCGCCTCATGAGATCATCGGGTGGCTCACGAAAGCCGGTGGCTTCCTATGCCAGGGATGCACACTTTCTGACTTCATCTTTCAAAAATGTGCCCAAATTGCCCAAGCAAGGAAAACCCCATCCATCCCTGCCCCGTCACCAAATGGGGAGATTCTTCAGAGCAGCCCCTGCATACC
Organism: Centrocercus urophasianus; assembly: GCF_019232065.1. NCBI lineage: Eukaryota > Metazoa > Chordata > Aves > Galliformes > Phasianidae > Centrocercus > Centrocercus urophasianus. Next base: position 15,145,858 of record NW_024884755.1, read on the forward strand.
AGAGGTAATAACCTCCAATACCTTAAGTCAAAAAGCCAAGCCAAGCTCACTAGGTAATGCATTTGGGATTAACTTTAAATAGGCTCCAGCCACTCACAATGCATCTGCTGGCGATGGGGAGATTTGGAAGGACTAAGGCCGGCATTGAGGGATGGAGCCCACCGTTGAGTTTCCCATCGCGTGGGGATGTGGGGCTGCCCCCGCTCCCACCCCACATGGCAGGGGGGGGGCAGCAAGGAGAGCTGGCCTCGCTCCATCCCAATGTGTCTGGGACGTAGACAGATGCTGTTTAGACAGGCTGATTCGGTGGGTGGCCGGGCGAGGAGACCGTGGCTGTACAGTTTATAGAAGGCTCCCGGCATAAATGAACTGTTGAAGACCATTGGAAGCCTCAGTGAAATCACAACATGCAGGAACACGGGGGAGGGAGGGCAGGCAGAAAAAGGCTCTTTCTGAACAGGGAGACAGAGAAAAGGGATGTTTTGGTGGAGTTTGTGAAAATTACAATGAGGGGGGTTTCGCCAAAGCCCGCATTCATTAGCCCCTTGAATCCCCCCAAATAAAGTAAACACTCCTGTAAAAAAAAAAAAAAAAAAAAAAAAAAAAAATTAAAAAATTTTCCTAAAAAAAAAAAAAAAAAAAAAAAAAAGCAGATTTAAATAGTTTCCCTGCATCAAGGATAAGGAACAGACACAGCTTTTCCCTGCTCCTGTCTGGTCTTGCTAGGTGGAAAGCTAATATTTGAGTTCATGCTTCAGTGGGGAACATTTGTATGTTAAAATGAAAAAAAAAGCTGTCCACCCCAGTGTGCCAGCTCACCAGCCAGCGTGTGACAAAAAGGGACTGATTTGGGTTTCCTGGGTTTATTTAGAGACAAGCCCAAGCTGACCTTTCCCACACACACGCACTTTGCCTAAAAGTTGAGCCATCAGATCCTCGAGTTTGCAAAACTCCTCGTGTGTTCAGTATGACAAATTGTGCCAGAATCCTTCAATTTTCACGGTGAATGGTGCTGATATTGAAAAGAAATTCAGTGGGACTGGCCTCCCTCCTGAGTTCCCCATTTAGCTGCCAGCAATCTGCACGAGATGACGGTTAAACCACAGCAGCCACAAACCAGGTCATCATCACGTTGGATATTAGGAAAAGTTTCTTCTCAGAAGGAGTGGTGGGGTGTTGGATGAAGCTGCCCAGGGGCTTGAGGGAGTCACTGTCCCTGGAGGTGTTCAAGAAAAGTGCAAGTTTCTCACTGATGGACATGGTTAATGGGCATGGTGGGATGCGTTGGAGTTTGACTTGTTGATTTGGAAAGTCCTTTCCAAGCTGAAGGGTTCTATGATTTCACTCCTACATGTCACATCCCTGCTTCAAGACAAAAGCCAAGGACCCAAAATCTTAAAATTCATGCAAAATCAGACAACTTCCGAGGAACAAATATGCACAGGAATGTTTTCCTTTCCATCAAGCTGCTGGAAACCCGCAGGAGAGGAGACCCCCCGTTCTATTCCTGTGTGATGGGGCTCCGCAGAGCATCTCCTCTCCTTTAGGAGCATCTGGATGCTCAGCTGCCTAGAGGTGCAGATGCAAAAGATCTGTCTTCCCCCTTCGTCCACCCCTCATAGACGCCAACAGCTCAGACCGTCTGATAAATGCTGCTAGGAACAGCTCTTATGAACTGAAGATGTTTCCTTTGCTTCCAAGGCAATTTCCTGCCTCCTGTGCTTGCCTGTGACCTCCTGCTCCCTTGGCTCCTGGTTGGGTTTATGACGCTGTAGTGGTAGGAAAAAAACTGAAAGATTAAAGCAAGGCTTGTTATATATAAAGGAAAGCCCCCAAATCACCCATTTGTGTGGTGGTTGCTGTGCCTTTTGCTCGACAGCTGAAGTGTTCAGCATGGAGAGCAAGATTTGGAGGTACAGTGAAAGAGACTTCCTTGGGGTCTAGATCCTGTGTGAGCTCTGGCAGCAAATCCTATGCTCATTTCACCGTAAGTGACCAAAATTGTCCGGGTTTGGTAACTGCAGCAAGACTGGGGAAAGTGGGGCTGTGCACGGTGCCTTGGTGATGGCTTCTCCTCAGATAAAACATCTGTTCAGAAAGCTCAATGGGATAAAACTCTGCATCGAAACCATTGTCCATCCTGACAGCCAAATGATTCCAGGCCAGAAAAGAAGAGCTAAAATGGATCTGAAAATAATTTACTGCTCTTGAACCAAACCATGACAAATTTATCTGCAGAAGTTGGAGGGTGTTGTTCCCTTTATTAACATTTCAAGTGTTATGAGGAACAATACGGGCATAAAAAATAAGGCCTCATACTTTGTGTTTACACCCATATGCTTCTCTGCATCCTTCAGAATTAGTTTGCTTCCCAAGGTCACAAAATAAAACTGTCCAGCTATTAAAAAATGGTCAGCCTCATACTAATTAGTGACTGATAGAGCAATGGAAACCATATTTCTCCCCACTTTGGATGCACAGAGCTAAGATTAGAGTATTGAGTAATAAAAACTCCTTTTCATAGTTAAAAGAAAGAAAGAAAGAAAGAAATCAGAACATATTTCATCTGGTAAAGGTCAGCTCGCTTTAATTACATGTGCCACCGAGTATCAGAAAGTGGAATATTAAATGATATTAACGCCGAAGAGGTATCTTTGAGTCCATACATTATGCACTGAAGCAACGGTTCAAACGTGACCTCATCTAATTGTTTGAAACATCTCCAGCTCCCCAAAAAGCCGCTCCATCATCCTGGGATCAGTCCTGCTCCCATTTCTTCTATGGGGAAATTGCCCGTCTGCTCCGTTGCCTCGTTTAAATTGCTTGCAAGAAAATGAGCCATATCATCAGTGATTTTTCTCCTGTCTCGCCCCTGCTGCTGGTATGATAAGGAGAGCACTCTCCTTGCAGGCGACTCCACATTTAATTAGCTCCAGATGCAGCCTAATTAGTCAGTCTGCAGGGCGAGCATTGTTCTGTTGTCACTTGAGCCTTCCCTCACGGCGAAGCAAAAGGGATGAGATTGAACATGAAAACCAGATGTCGTGTGTGCTCAGCCCTGCTGTCCGCGGCCATCGGAGGATCCCCGTAATCTGGGGGCTAAGGATAATAAATGTTGTGTTTAAAAGCCACGGGCATGGATGGACCTCCGCATGGTTCAAGTAAGACAGTAGCATGTGCCGAGCGAAGGGGTCATAGCTTAAAACAACCCATTCCCACTAATGCTCCTGGAGAGGGGGACGATGCGTCGGACCCGCGTGGGGTTTCGGTACAAATTGGTTTGACATCTCGTGCTGTTGTGCACAGCTGGCTGGAGGACCGTGTCTTTCTTCACTGGGTTACACCCCTACTGCCTCTGCAGTACCACTGAGATAGCTCTGCTTGTCGTGTCGTGTTTTGTTCCTGTTTTTTTCCCTCCTTCCTACTTTAGGAGGTTGGCTCGCTGGAGTTTAGGGCTGCAGGGAAATAGCAGCACGCTGAAAAACCAGGCTTACCGTAATGTCATCTGACACACTCATCGACTTTACATGATTTGTACAAATCGGGAGCCTGAAACCCTACCAGCAGCCTGGTTTCTGCTCTTGGAGCAATAGGAGGAGGGAGAGGATTCACGTTGATGCAGACGTAAGATTGGCTTTGTCTTATGGCACCAGCTGATCTCAAAACAGCTGCTGAATCTGGGCTCTTCTCCATATCCAAACACCCCTAAAATGCCACGTTAGTGGCACAGAACAGGGGCATCTCCCCACCTTCTTGCAACACCTATGGTATGTAACCACATGAAGCACTGTCAGATCCAAACCATGAACATCAGTGGCCTTGTTCTGCCCATTTCCTTGCATTTCACGCTATGCCCATGCACGTATGAATTGGAGCATTATCCAGGAGATGCGGGCAAAGCAACTGACCCCACAGTGCATGCCATGCATGGATGAGTTATTGAAGAAGAGCGCATGAATGGATGTTGCTTGAGCTCAGGAGAACAGCTATGCGGTATGCGTTGCCTGTTTATTATGATTTTGGATGAGGAACTGGCCTGACTCTCACTAAATGACATGAACACCCAAACTGCTTCACTAGAAACCTCATCCAAACATCAGGACTGTGTTATCACCCCAGCTGGGGAAAAAAACTATTTCCTTAAAAACAATATTTGGCTCGATTGGACATCAAAACGACACGGTGGACAAGTCCTGTAACTCAGAGGAGCAGAGCTGAAGAACAGGCTCCTTTCATTTCCACGAGAACAGACAAACAGCAAATGCTCGAGCTCCTACCAACTGCACCATGGGGCTGCAGAGTCCCATTGCTCCACCCCTGGGGACACAGCGACTATCCTGGGTGATTCCTCTTGGGGACAGAATCATGGAACTGTTTGAACTGGAAGGGCCTCTAAAGGCCATCTGGTCCCACTCCCTGCAGTGAACAGGGGCAGCCACAGTTCCATCGCATGCTCAGACCTCCATCCACTATGATCCTGCACCTTACTGAATTGAAATCTCCCCCTCCTTAGCTCTCTCTGCATGGTGAGGAGGAGGTTGGCTCTCTCTCAGCTGAGATTTGCACCCAAGTGGCACCGGGTTTTTCCTTATTAATACACTTGAACCTTTCAACAGGTGCTGCAACAAATTCGCCAGAGGAAATACGAAGAAAGCAAGATCACTTTCATGAAGTCTGGAAAAAATAATCTATTGAACTTCTACAATACATCATGTTAAGGAAGAGACATCTGGCTCTTATTATGTTTCATAAGGTTGACAGCAAATAAGGGCATTAGAGTTAATTTACTTATTTGGGGAGAAACGACTCAATCACAGAAGCTGTGATTGTGACTACATGCTAAGAGAACTCTAAAATTCAATCAGATCTCCTCCAGCAGTGCCAGTGGCTGTGCCAGAAGATTTCAGATTGGATATTAGGTAAAAATTTCTTCTCTGAAAGAGTGAGGATGCATTGGCACTGAGTGCCCAGGGAGGTGGGGGAGTCACCTTCGTACAAGAATAAGGTAAATGTGACACTGAGGGATGTGGTTAATGGGCACGGTGGGATGGGTTGGGGTTGGACATGGTGGTCTTTGGGTTCTTCTCCATCCTGAGTGATTGTGTGACTCTATGATCCCACCAGCCATCCCTGTCCCAGCAGCTTTCCGACCCCCAACACGTGAGGATGGGTGGGTTTTGCAAAGGCAGACGTGCAGTTGGAAACATAAGGAGTTCCTCAGCTGTGGCCAAGAGCAGGGACGGGATATTTATACAGATATCAAGTACATCCAAAGGCTCTCTAATAAACAGAGAGGGTTTCAGCTGGGATAGCCAACTTTCTGCTTCGGGTTTGGGCCAAGCTCAGCTCCCAGACACCTTGGGCCCTGGGGAGGTGCTGCCTCTGGATGGGCTCACGGGGCACACAGGATCACACAGAATCACAGACACACACGTCCTACAGCCACGCATTGCTCTCCGAATGCACTGGACTGGGTGGGCTGTTTCAGCATTCAGGATCAGAAATTCGGTGTCGTTATCAACAGAATCATTAAAAAAATAAATAAATAGGAAGACTCTCAGATCTTGTCAATATCTACATGGTAAGCAAAGCACATGTCCAGAGCAGGCACCCAGACCTCCAGGGAGGGAGAATGCCCTGTATTTGCACGGTCTTATCCTAACCACAGCAGGGTTGGGAAAGTACTGCAAGGCAGGGAGCTGAGGAAAGCTGCTTCCCCTGGGGCTCATTACACCCTCACAGCACCTGATAGCTCCCAGGGAGCTTCAAGTGCCCTTTCAGCACCCTCCACCACACGGCACATCCATCCCAGAGCGTCCTTTTTATCACATTTTTACTTTAAATACAGGATATTTTCTGTTTTGTTTTGTTTTGTTTTGTTTTCCCTCCCCTTTTAAGGAAGCAGTAATTACTTTTTTTATCTCATTTTTAAGAAAGGCACCTGAGCTTTCCAGCAAATTGCTCGTATGTCTCGTTCCGAGGGATGTATGTACAGATAGACAGAGATACCTAACCGAGATTTACTTTTTGGCAGAGCTTTACTTTCTGCTGCCCTCATCTGGAGCTCTTTGGAAACAGCATGGGGATGCAATACTGCATCCCACAGGGCTCAGGCTTCCATCCCTGCTGCAAACGAAGCCCAAATCAGCTCGCTTCTCGGAAGCAGAGAGCAAAACTTTACTCGATGCAATCAATTCAGAGGCAGTTTATTGAGCACGGTGGCGATGAGTTGACTTGATGACCCTCGTGGTCTTTTCCAACATTAGCAACTCTATGGTTCCATGAAACCTTTTTAAAACCAGATCTGACCGTTTCAGTCATCTATCCAGGAAATATGCAACTCAAATGCAATCACCTCACCCGCAATGCCATGAATTAAGGCAGGAACTGTGAGCAAGTGAAAGTTTAGAGGAGCAAAAATGCTCAGAGCGACGTGCTGCCATGCATGACTGTTAAAATTAAGTTATCAAACTTTGAGGCGTTGATTAAATACAACGCAGGGGTGTCTCTGCCATGATTAATCTCCTGAGTGAAGGTGAAGAGCTGTGAATCCAAGAGAGATTGAGGCTGGCTTTGATTTCTGTGAGCTTGCTGAGAGCTTTCTGGGCTTTCAAAGCGCTGCGGGACTGAGCTTGGTTACCAACAGTGCATTGAAAAGCACGATTTGGTGGGAAAAAAATAACAACCAACATCGTGTTTTCCCCAAGTGCTGGATCTCAGTTCACTCTCCCAGCTTGGATTTACTGTGACTGGGAGCAGAGCTGTGTGCTGCATGCAGGAGGGGCACAGCAGCCCCCAGCCCAGCGTCCAGGCAGTGATTTATGCTTGGAGCAGCCGAGGTTCCAGATTAATGCTCTGGCTAGTTTGCAGTAATGCCACTCAAGATAATTTCTGATTTAATCCATGCCACATGAGGCAGTGGCGGTGCTGACCCTTGGCTTTTAACCCGGAGACCTTTGCTGTTCTGGCTGAAGGAACTACTGTCTGTCCCCTGATAACCCCTGTGACACAGCTCAGCTGGCTTTAATATTGCCTGCTGTTGTTTATTGATAAAGATGCAGAATCTGCAGGTCACATTAGCAGCTAGAGGAGAGCACCAGCGCGATGTGCTGGGCCTAGCATGGCCCTGGGTGCTGCAAGCTGAGGACGTGGGATGTCACCACCCCCAAACGTTATACCAGCAGTGACACTGGGGAGTAGATCCACAGGTTCCACATGTGGTCACTGCAGCAGCTTTAGGGGCTGTCCCAGCACAGGATTGTCTCCAAGAATTCCTATGCCACAGAACCAAAACGTGACTGCATCTCACGCTGGCACAAACTGGGTTTGCTGGGCTTGGTGTTGAGCTAGCAGCTTCTATGGTAAATCCGCTTCCTTTCCTACCAGCTCAAAGTAAATTTGGCTTTTCTAAGCCAGAAGCATCGCTATCTGAATCATAGAAGCATAGAAGCGTGGAATTATTAAGGTTGGATGAGATCTCCAAGATCTCCAACCCACTCCACTGTGCCCACTGACCACGTCCCTCAGTGCCACATCCACGTTCCTTGAACACCCCCAGGGACAGTGATTCCCTCTCCTTTCTGGGCAGCCCACACCTGTGTGCTTTACCACTCTTTTGGAGAAGAAATGTTTCCCAATAACCAACCTGAGCCTGCAGCATCAGGAACAGCCCTGATTTCTTCCTATGGTGTGCACTCGGCTTCCCTCAAAACCACAGGAATTAATGTCTGCCTGGAAGTATTTCTAAAGGAAACCTTCTGCCATGGAACACCTTGATCTGAAAACCAGCCTGGCTGTCAAACCTCCGCATTGCACAGAGCTTTATGCAAGGGAAACAGAAAGAAAGAAAAAAAAAACCTCAAAATGATGCTCAGAAAGACCAGGAATCCATCAGGAATCCATCAGGTTAGAAGGAGGAATCCATCAGGATAGAAAGGGGCTGCCTTGGAAGCAGGCTGATGGACACACATGGAGAAGGAGGGAAGAATTCGGGTGCCTCCCACCCTTTGCCCCACCAGATTTATCTCCTTCATTCCCTGAAGCTCAGCAGTGATGGATGTGGGCAAGCAGCAGTAACTGCCCATTGTACTGCCTGCCCAGCTCGGGGGCTGGATGCTGCTGCAGATAAGGGGCCAGGCTGTACCTCCAGCAGAATTTTAGACTAATCTGGGCTTTCAGAGAGAAATGCAGATGGGAGGAGCCTGGCTGAGCACACAGGTGGCTCAGTAGGGGGATGCTGTGTGGGTTTCATGGGTCCTTGCAGGTCGCTGGGAGGGCAGCTGTGGGTGAGATGCGTGCTGGGCAGCTTGGCCGTACCCAGCTGCAGATAACAGCAGACAGGAGACAGCTGTGCATGGAGCTGTCAGCCCAGCCACACTCTGCAGATTGGCAGGAGGGAGATAAGCTGCTGACAAGCTTTCAAAAGGAGCCAAGCTTTCCGAAACTTGGGTTGGCAGGTGATTAAAATAAACGTGGTCTTTATTGTTAGGTGTCCTGGGTGATGGCTTCCCATGCACGAGAAGCTGCGTGCTCCCTTGCTCATCATGCAGACCTCACTCTGGGCAATGAAAGCCCCAACCACAGCCATTGACCAACACTGGCAGCAGGCCCTCACAGAGCCATTTCTCACCCCAATGGGGCGGTTTGATTTCTGCTGCCTCCCCATCCCTCAGCCAAAAGCTGAAGGAGGAGCAGAGAGGAACGAACGCGATAAAACAAAATCTCTATAAATTTCTTAACATCCATAAATCAAGCCTACAACTTCGGCACTGCAATTTGCCTTTTCCTTGCAAAGCTGACACTTAGCAGCCGAGCAGGAAAAGAGCTTGCAGTCTCATCCATCCTGCTTGCGATCAATAAGATCAGCAATTAATTCTGGAAGCAAGCAGGCAGCGCTGCACTTGGAGCAGGCAGGCAAGACGCTTTCCAGGATTAAACAGCACAACGAGCTTGAACTCTGTTACAGAAGGCAACGTACTTATTTACTCTTGACCGCCGGAATAAATAAAACCCTCAGTAAAAATAGGTCAAATCACTGGATCCTCAGTAGTGAAACGATAAGGAGATCTGCAGCTGACAACAGGATCTGAAGCGTGGAAGCTTTCCAATATCAAAGAAGAGCCAGCCAGGCGGCTTACGTATCCCTGCATCGCCTGGCCCTGGTGGGAACCATTGTGTTGAGGTCTATAAACATCCAGGGTTTATCTGGGGCTGCAGAGAGGAAGGCTGAGGAAGGGATGGGGGAACTGCAGGCACTGATTGCCCTCATTCCTCTGCAGGATGCTCAGAGTCCTGCATGGTCCTTGGTGTTCTCCCCTCGTATGTCCTCATATGGTCTCAGTTCAAGCACATTCTTGATGCAGTGGAGGGACCACATGCTAAGGAAAGCAGGGCTTTTTCTCAGACATTGTCTTAAAGACGTTAGAAGTAATGAAAAGTTAAATGAAACATTAAAAGCCATAAAAATCTTAACAATAAGCGAGGACTCTGAAGCTATTCTCTTTCCTGCACGTGCAAAATTACTCTTGCTTTAGCTAAGTCCTAGAAAAGGGCCCACCAGCCCTCTGTGCAACTGGGCAATGGGGCTTTGCCCTCATCTTCCATCTTTGCATCTCCAGATGGGAGACCTCTGGGCTTTAGTTGCAGCTCTTTGGAGCAGAACCCATCTTTTCCATCCACAGTTGCACCATACTCAGGGCAGTGAGTCCAGAGTCCAAATCTAGGTTCCCAGATGTAACGATAAGATACACGAGTGCCCAAAGGAACAACAGGAACTTGGGTGCAGCCACCACGCTCAGCACTTACTATTTACACATACATTTGAAAAAGAAGAAATAACAATGAAAGAATTTTTTTTTTTTTTCTTTTGTAAAGGTAAGCACAGAAGAAAAATGTGAAGGAAACATTTGGCAAAACGTGGTGGCCAAGTTCTGCTGAGGGATGCCAAGGAAAATCCAAACAATGGCCTGGGAGGGACCGCAGCAGGGCGGAAGGATAAGGCTGCATTCCCCATGCCACAGGAAGTCTTTGGTTTAATGAGAGTGGGGCTCTTCAGGAGAAGAATCCATCTTGGGTGGTGGGTGATGCATTCTGCTGGACCCGAAGCGTTTCTCCATGGCCCACTTTAGATTCCTGCCCATCATCGTGGCGAGGTTTCATTTTTTTCCATTGTGGTTTGGGCTTTTAATTTGTTTTGGTTTTGGATCCCTGACAACGCGACGCTTGCACGTTAGTTTGCCTGTGCAAGTCTTTACTTGGGTCTCATCCATCATTTTCTGAGTTAAAACATAGCTGCTTGTCAAGAGGAAGTCATTTGTCTCTCACAAGAGAGTCACCACTCCCACCCCCGCCAACCACTCCGGCGCAGTGCAAGCACATCCATTAGCTTCCCTGGAAAATGCATCACCCGACGCCGGGACTGAACTTCAGACTAACAAAACCTCACCGAGGACACGGAGGAGCCATCCCTGTCACTCTGCTCAATGGCCAGGTCAAAGCCCGACCTTTCTTTCCATTAAATCCTTAGCATCTACATTTAAGAGAAAATATTGTGTGTTTTGTGATCAGACCCAACGCCCTGATTTCCAGCCTCCCAAGTAGCCTGTTCATCCTTGGCTCTTTTCAAAGCCTGTCTCCTTCTCCCTGGCCACTCCTCACGAGTGACACAGGAGAAGAAACACCTCTTGGGGGTGGGAGGTTGGAACAACCCTGGAAGAAACCCAGGGAGAAGCTCTGCAGGAAGGACGGAGCCTGAGGAAGCAGCCACTCATGCCAAAATCACACCAAACACCCATCCACGCACATTTTCTCCAATGTTTAAGCCTACCTTCTACTGTTAGCTCTTCATCCGTAGTCAGAACAGAGGAGTACTCCCCTTATTGCAGATTACTGAGGCCAGAAGGAGCACAAGGGATGATTTTTCCCACCCCAATATCCAAAACAACAGTGCTGACACAGTTGGGTCCATCACGTGCAAACACCTCCAACACCTCCCATTCAAACAGGGTCTTCGTGCATTCCTTGGGGCACGACAGGACCAAGGTGCTGCATTTTGGCTGGGAACGATGGTGGAAGCCATGCCTCCCGTGGTGGCAACCAAGCTGCTCCATGCAGCAACTATTTCATCTTGTGCTGTGACCAAAGGAGTGAGCCATCAGTGCCCCTTCTGAAGCACAGAAAAACACATGGGGCTTTGCAGCGTAGATTTAGATGTTAAGGCAAAAAAAAAAAAAGCATCTTGGCCAGATGAGTGCATGCAGTAATCTCCTTGGTTGGGAGCCATCAGGTGCAGCTGAGAGGAGTTATTCACCAAGGGGTTCCATCATCCAAAAAAAGGACACATCGAAATTCAGGTCTAGGAAGTTGTCTCTCTAGGAAGTTTCATATCACATCATTTTCATTTTCCAGATCAGCAGAAGAAAAGAATGCTAGTCCTATTAAACACCACATTGAATGAATGATGAATTTTGAGTTTCTAAAATTCGACTGGCAAATCCAAATGAGATTACCAAGCCAAAAACAAAAAATGAAACAAAACAATAGACAAAAAAAAAAACAACCAACAAAATAAGACTGCTGTAAGTTAAAGGAAGAGAAACTTTCTCCCTCTGTCAGGCTAGGAAGTGAATGTAACTTGTATCATAGGCAATATAATAAATATAAGAAAAACGAAGAAGATGAATGAATGAGGCACCATAACAAGCTTCTAAAAGCCCTCATGAAAAATTGGGCATCTTTGAAATCTCATTCCTGGAGTTTCTACAATGGAGCTGTGAAAGCAAATAGAGCTGAACCCCAGCGAGGTGCTGCTTGGAGACAGGAGTTGTGAAAGATTCAGATTTAAAGACAACGGCTTTATTTTCCTATGGCCTTGAGGGGATTAAGATAGGACAGCAGCACAGCTTCACCACTGGAGATATAAATCCTAGAGGGTCACTCTGCAGCCATCTGTCAGCTGAAAGGAAGGGAGGAGGCAGGCTCGTTTTCAGTAGTAAATTTTGGGAAGAACGAGCACTAATGGCTTAAAATTAAGAAAGAAAAACACAGGGCTAAATAGTAGGAAATGCTTTATAATGGTGAGGTCAGGCAGACAATGGAGAAACCTGTCAGGGGAGGTCAGGGGCTCTCCAATAAGCAAGAGGTGGGACAGAGGGGGCTCTGCTGGAATGCTCATCTCCATGGGGATGGTTCCCCCCAGTTTGGGCTGACGGAGATCTTTAAGGGAAATGCAGGCTTCTTGCAAGGGGACAACGAGGGTCCAATCCCTTGAAGACACCCTAAAGACCACATCCAGCCAGGCAAGCACAGAGCCAGCAAATAATCCAGAGGGATGCACCCAAGCTGTTCCCATTTCCAAAGGAAAACAGCAGCTGTGGAGGAGGTGGGATCATTGGGAGTTGGGGAGGGGGAAGGAAAAAGGGGCCTTTCAGCAGAGCCCTGCCAAGGGGGTGGGGATGGAGCAGGGGATGCTCCGTGCATGCTGGGCTGCTGCAGATGCCTGCATAGGATGGGTTTTCAGGGCTGTCAGGTTGATTTCCTCTCAGCTCCCTGCACAGACACCTGCGGTCTGTTACATGACACGTCATTATATTTCTTAAAACTTATGGTGTCCATCATCACCTCCAGGCAATCACTGCAGAGCCGTGATAAATGATACACAGGCAGCTTATTATACACACTAAATCCTCTCCGCTTGGTGGTCCAGAGGTTTACCTAATACATTCTATTCCTCTCCTGCTTGGATTTGTGTCTTGGATCCGTTTGATGCTCTGTAGCAAAAGCTGAATAAATGTGCTAGCTGCCAAACGTGGCTATTTCCTATCATGTCCTACCCAGTGAGAACACAATTAGCACTCTGAGTCTCTTCTGCAAGTCTTTAAAACTTAACTGCAATAGAAATATGAAATAGCAGAGGTTGGGAATGCCATCCTGACAGCTCAGAGCAGCAGAAAGCTGCTGGGATGGGACAGCAGCTGGACAGGAAGGCAGGAGGGGCTGCGACAGCCAGCTGAGCTCATAGGTGGCATTTAGGAAAGGCCAGAACTACGCATTCTCATTGGAATTCAACCATTTGGAGGCCAGCACAGTCATTAACAGCACTTAAAAATTAACATCCTAGCTTCAAGTCTTGCCTGGAAGGCAGAGCAGAAACACATACTCATGTCCTTATGGCTGCCCTCTCCTTGGGGAGTCCCTCCTGCTTTGACATGTTGTCCCAAACACCTCCTGAAGTGTACTGGTGAGGGCAGGGAAGCCTTCCTGAGCTTTACAGTGTCAGTAAGTGCTGGTAACGCACAGCAGAGGGCACAGCTCAAAGGGATGAAGCTTCTCATGGCTGAAGACAGCAGGAGAAGGAGGTGAGGGCGGTAGGGTTGCTGAGAACGCTGGAGGAGGAGGAAGGCTGAGTTGATGCAGGAGGTCATGGGAAGTCAACAAGAGGAAGCTGAAGGGGGTTAGATGGGATATCAGGGCTGGGTTTGGCCAAACACAGAGCACAGGGGAGAAATAAGCCCTGAGTGTTAGGGCACCGATGCTCCCAAGAGGAAATCGCAGAATCACGGACAGAATCATTCAGGTTGGAAGAGACCTCTTAGATCTCCAAGCCCAATCTCAACCAGGGACAACAACCCCACCACCTCCCCGGGCAGCCTGTCCCAAAAGGGCCCTTTTTGTGGGGGATGAGGGTTGAAAAGCAAGCAGGGAACACATTGACCTGGGGGCTGCAGAGACGGGAAGAGCTCCAAAAGAGCAGCGCAGTCTGCTGGATGGCAGATCAGCTTTTCCTCTTCAAGAATTCTGTTTCTGCTGCGCTCGTGGGGGAGGAGAGTTGGCCTCCAGCTCCAACAGTAACTTTGAGAAACAACTCAGGAAGCAGCTTATTTAGATAGCACTGCCTGTTCTTCTGAGAAAAGAAAAGAAGAACTATTACTGGTTGCTAATGAATGGCTTTTCCACAGCTGATAGTGTTTTTGGGGGGGTGGATCCTCCAAAGTCTCCATATATCTCTGCTAAAGGGGTGGATTTTGCCTCCAAGAAGCACAGCTCATTCATGCACACGCCCCGATAGGACAGAGTTAAACATCTCCTCTGGTTTTAATGGAAAATAAAGCAGGCATGACGCATCTGTTCAGGAGATTTTTTTTTTCTTATCTCTGAGATCGAAAAGAATTCCAGAGCTGGAAGACCAGAAATGGAGAGCAGCTCATTCCCTGCCAACTCATGCATGCTGGAGGAGTTCAGGTTGAGCACAAGCTCAGGCTTGGATTCTCTATCTGCTACTCTCGCTGGCTGAAGAAGGAGCAGTTTGGACCTCAATTTCTGCACTGGAGTTTGGGGTAAATAAAAGTCTCAGGCAGAACCCACTGAAGTGGTTTCAATTTGCAGGCTCCAGGCTTCCCAGAAGTTAACTCTTGTAAGAGTCAATGTACACAGATGTTCCTCGGTTGGATGGGAGAGGGATTCAAGTAGTCAGAGGATCATTGTGACCTTCTGGGTCAAGGATTTCCCTCAAATGGAGCCTGTGAATATGGCACCCAGACTGGAAAAGGCTGAAGAAAGCAGCTCCTAGGAATAAGCAAGATTTCAAGGGAAAAAGGAACAAAAAAAAGAAAAAAGCAACTTTGAAAACACTGCCAAGTTGAGGCACTCAATTTTTGCACTGCAGCAATGCGAGCATCCTCTGCTCCTTGCATCCATATTCTCCTTGCAGTGAGAAGCTGCTGTGTGCAAACAGTGCCCGGGGCACCAGCTGGGTTAAGAGAACAAACTCTTTAAAAATAAAATAAAATTACAGCCACTCTGAAGGAAAGCAAACAAAACTTAATAGCTGCTACCTCATAGCGGTCGGCCCTGTGCACTCTGTTCCAGGACAGCGTTGATCCATAACTCAAACTGTTGGCTCTGGGAATCTTTACCATGGTTGGGCTCTTGTGGGATCTGGCTGAGCACATTTCAGTAATGTCATTTCTGATCAAGGTAGTTCTCAGTAACAACTTTCAGCATATTACAGGTCAAGGTTAAGAGGGAAAGGGAAATTGCAGAGGGGCGGTGCTCGGAGCGCTCTTTAGGATGCTGAAGAGGGACGACTTGCTCCGGAATTAAAGGGGTTATTGTGATCCAGAAGAGCAGAAAAAGTAGCTCTTGTAACACCATAGCAGACTGCAACAATGTGCAGCTGCCTGGAAATGAACCAGCCTTAAACCCATCCGTACTGAACTGATCTCAAACCATCAGCTATTCGGTGCAGCCCATTACGGTTGCCTCGAGGAAACACGCCATGCACTTGGAAAGCAGTTTAACAGAGTCTGGAAAATCTCTCTCAAACCACAACCTGTCTCCCAGCAGAGACAAAACTCACGCAGAAGCTCTCACTCTTTGCTGGTGCAGGTTGGGAGCCGAGCTGCTGTGTCAGGTTGTTACTCACACCCACTCTCAGCTTGAATCCATGGCATCACCTGCTTTCCAAGCTGAGGCCTATGGGAACACGCTGAGTTTGCAGCAATTTGTACAGCTGAAGGGGGGTGGAAGGCAAGACAACAGCTTTGCAAAGCAAAACAGCCATCTGATTTATCAACATGAAACTAGCAGCCTCTGAAATGCTGAAGATGAACTTAGACAGCATCTGCCTGATTCATTATCCTGCACCAAATACAAATTTCCTTCCAGCCAGGCAGAATCAAAACTCCATCATCTCCCAGGCTTGTGTCCATCAGGCTGGAACCACAATTATTTAAAAAAATTGGAAGGATGAAACACCTCTGCTTTAGGTGCCGGTTTATTGACTTTATGAAGCTGCCAGGGACTCCCAGCTCCCATTAGTGTCAATCTGAGTTGTGGCTGCTCATCACCTTGGAGAAAAACAGCACTCTGGGGAGGCAGCTTTGGCTGCTGGAAGTCTGTGGGAGTTTTGCCACTATCTTCAATGAAGCTGGGACTTCTTCCTAAGAACTCAGCCCTCCAAAAACAGGAAACTGTGCACTGAAAACCAACAGTGTTGCAAAGCAAAGGAATTATAATAGAGTCCTACAATCAGACTGCTTGTCTGCCTCAGAGATATGGTGTTAGGAAATGAATACAGGGTTGTGAAGTAAATTCGGTGATGGAGCAGTAGGGCTGGTGGGTGCTCCCAAGCAGGTTACTTTCCTTGCCCCATGCTTACAGCTCCATTTTTCCCTATGAAGCTTACCATGCACTTTGGGGTATGCTCACTCCTAAGCCTTCCTGAAATGCTCACTTGTCCATGGACTATCTCCAGGCAGCAGTTCTGGGGCTAATTCCAGCACTCTGAACCCCAATGAGGGAAAGCCAGGCTCCTAGCCCCAACCAGGGCTAATGAGCCCCACCACAACAGCTAAGGGAGACATTAAGTCCTCAGGCTCCTGGGAGCTGCAGGAAGTCAGGAATGCCAGCCCCAGCTATAAAGACTAATTGATGACGACAGCACAATTTGGCAATATCCTTTCAAATTCTCCCTGTCAACTCTGGAGGGATTTAGAGAGTCCCAAATAATTGAGACCCTGGGCAAAGGGCTCCTTGGGGCTCTCCCCCTCCAGTATCCCTGACCCCATAAGTACATGAGTAGCATTCACCCAGCCAGGCTGAGCTGAGGCATGGCAAAGGGGTCATGACATTAATTTGTACCTAATTGAGTCTATTTGAAAAATCTAAAACTCAAGATCCTGCCTTTTGCCTTTAGTTTCCCAATCCGGACCCTCTTGGGCTCCCAAAAAGAAGAAAAAGATGCATCCCAAAAAGCATCCAGCAATGGAAAATTTGGCTGCTCCCAGAGGAACGGCCCCAAAACATCTCAACCCAGCTGCAGATACAGAAAGAAAAGGCACTTAAGCACATAAAGGACAGGCAAGAATGAGAATTCAGCTAGGAAGAGATGCTTGACCAAGATACCACCTCTGCCCTCAATATCTTGGTTATTGCCACCTGGCACCCCACAGAGAGCCCCAGCAGCATCTCCAGCACCGATGGGAAAGCTTTACAACAACCCCAGAAGGTTGGATTCAACTCATCACCTCCATTCCATGTTTCTGGTGGACAAAGCTGGGACATGCAGAACACAGGCTACACCGAGGCACATCACTGCTTCTCCTGCATCATCTCCCATCTAGCTCGCCCCATCCTCCCCAGTGCTCCCTGCTCTTCTCTCCCACAAACCTACAAATGCCTTTTCTTTTTTTTAAGAGCCGCCCCATTGTTCCTGGCAGGATGGGCAGAGCGGCCAGCCGCACAATGCAAGCACCCTTTTCTCAGGATGTACGTTGGTCATCCCAGGGCAGGAAAAATGCTTACGATGGGGGCTTCCTCAGCACGCTGCCTTCCCCTTCCCAGCAGGCTCTCACACCAACCCTGTTTACCAGATTACCATTCTCCCTTGGTACAAACTCACTATGCACAACTGAAATATTGTGCATCATGCACAGCTCTGCACAAAAAAACGTAAATACTTGAAGTTGCAGAGCTCCATCAGTGCCACCAACCCTCATCCAACGCTGGATGAGAACCCCACCGTGTCAAGAGTGCCATGACCACCTCACTGATGACAGCAGCCTCCATCCTCACCGACATAGTTCTGTGGACACCGGTGCAGTAAATGAGAGCAGGAGGCCTTTCATCGCTTGCCAGCCTTTGTCCTTGGGTGCTCGTGAAACCCTCGGGCATCCTGAGCTTGAGGTCAGAGCTGGTCTCCATGTGCTTGTCAGCCTTCAGAACAAAGGGCTCTGTCTGTGCAACCCCACGCCTACACTGGGCTCTGCAGATGACATTAAGGGGACGTTTAGGATCGTTAGGACCGCGTGTTTCAGCACAGTGCATTCTGCTGCTAAGGGCAGCATCAGCCCCGTGTCACAGACATCCTCCCTGGGGACTCGTACAAATCAAGATTCTTACTCCCTCCCAGACATCAGTGTTCGTCATAAACCCAGATCCGACACAGATTTTCGCATGTCAAGCTTCAGTCCACGTCCTACAACAGCTTAAGATAAATCAGAAACCTACAGCCACGGTCCAAAAAAAAAAATCATAGAACCACAGAATCATTAAGATTGGAAAAGACATCTAAGAGGATCAAGCCCAATCCCAACCCACCCCCGCCATGCCTAATAACCACGCTGCTCAGTGCCACAGTTCTATGTCCTTTGAACACCTCCAGGGATGGTGACACAACTAACACTTCCAGACTGCCAGTGCCAGTTCCTGACCACTCTGAGTAGAAGTTTTTCCTAATATCCAACCAGAACTTCCTCCGAAGTTCCCAGCCTACATCTCATGGTGATGTCATTGCACATCCATGTAAATCTGAGACTCCAGCAGAGCAAACCTTGCACTACTGGTGAGCTTGGCAAAATGCTCTCATTGCTCTTCTCCACCCCTGTCCAGGATGCATTTGCTTTCACCTTAGGATTCATCTTCTTCCCCTCACAACACTGATCCCCAGTTCATCTCAGCATCATCGCTAATAGCGTTGGCAACATGAATGTCCTTCTGGCACCGAGTGTTTGGGGTGGGGAATGTAAGGAGGAGATAGAAGTTCCTCAAAACTCATTCACTTTATAATTGAGGTGACTTCCATAGTTCTTCACACAAGCTCAGCATCTACATGCAACCTATAGCACGAAGACCTTCCTTCTTCTCACACTGAGCTACAGACCTACCGAGGTGATGGCTCTGCAGAATGTCTCAACCCCTGGGAAAGAATTGGTTAAAAACTACCCAAGCAGTTTGAAATCTTTTTCCTCTGAGGCCTGAATGAGCCTTTGAGAGGAAAGTGCTTCTCAGCATCCTGACATCTGAATGTGTTGTTAAGGAAGAGGTGTGTATCGCAAGCGCGGTAATTCATTTGGGCTTGAAAGCCAGAAGTGGCATTTTGAATGACAATTTGCTTAGGGAGTCCATAAATACACAACGTGATTTATCAGGCCTCGGTTAACATGGGAAACAACCCAAGAGAGGGATATTTTGTAATTGTGGCTTTGCAATGATGCATTTAATATATGGTCTGTCCAATTCAGAAGCTTGAGGAAGAGGAGGTGTTTGGGGAGGAGTGAGCATATGGCCCAGCAGTGAAACATAAGATAACTGTTTGGGAGCAATTAGCAACTCAACCTGCCATCTGTGGTTACTTTTATTTGATTAAGTGTGTGCAACTGCCTGGTAGAGTTCCCAGAATTCTGGGAGAAAAAGATGTCGGAGGGATGGTAGAAGCAAACAGGGAAAGCAGTTGATTGTCTTCAGTGTGTTCAAAGCCTGAAGTAAGCTGGAGAAGTCAGCACGACACAGGAACCCACAGACACAAGTGCATACACCTAATAGGATGGGAGTGAGCAGCTCAGCAGAGTGCAAGGGGCTCCTCAAATTCCCCTTCATAAATTGATTTGGAAGCAGAAAAACAGCCACTGAGAGGAAATGATCCATGACAAGAAACCCTGAAAGCAGAGCAGATTCCTGCTTTGTCTTTCTACTGCACTCAGTGATGCTGTACCTCTGATGATCCTGGAGGATCTCTCTGAAGTGTACTATTCTATTTCCCACATCTGACACCAGCCAGCATTGGTGTAGCCACAGGGCTAGGTTGGTCACCAATTCCCAATAATGCCTAGATAGGACCTTCTCCATCCAAGAAGAGTATTTCCTATTTGCATAGCACCTACAATGCTGTAATTCAATAGAAAAGGCAATAATGGCAGCAGAACAGCAAGATCCCAAACTGCAGCAAGCAGGAGTCACTCAAACATAACTGCCAGGGGCATAGAAATAAAGGAAAGAAGCTGCTTACCTTCAGAA
Source organism: Centrocercus urophasianus (assembly GCF_019232065.1). NCBI lineage: Eukaryota > Metazoa > Chordata > Aves > Galliformes > Phasianidae > Centrocercus > Centrocercus urophasianus. The sequence goes on from NW_024884755.1 coordinate 15,165,649, forward strand.
GGCCCCAGGTACACAGGGATCCCCAGCAAGATGCCCTCATCTTCCCTGCCAACCCTTAAATGAGGGCTGGGAAGGGGTGGATCCTGGCTCCAGCCTTTCCATCGCTCAGGTTCATTGCACACACCTGAGCTCCCCTGGGCTGGCCCTGCCTTCCCACGAGGTCCTCAATCACTGCTTCAAGCTGTGACTTCACATTTTCACTAGACATGCCTTCAAAACTCACCTGAATTTATGCCTTTATGCCCCTTTATGCCCCAGCTAAAAACTCCAAACACAAGGTCCCATATCTATACAGTGAACCTCGCAGTGAGAAATGAAGTTTCCATCCCTTCCTTTGCTTTCTTTTCTCTATGCTGGTGACAGGTTGAAGGCTGAACTACATGACCCTTTGTAACCTTCATGATTCTATGATTCTCTTTATACTCAAGATATGTTTCTGACCTGACCTGACCAGCACAACTGTTTCCCTTGCTTGCAAAGCTGTATTTTTGTCTATTTAATCACCTAAAATCTTTTCTGTCCTTCATTCTTCAGTGCACGTGGAGCAGACAGGCTGCAAGAGGTCATAGCAAAGAGGTTGTTTGGAGATTCCATAGGTTACTCTGGCCTTGAGAAGAGATTACCCACATGGCCATCCTTAGTGGTATCTCAGACAAGTGCTGCAACTGCTGGACCTTGGCTAAAGGCAATGAACACAATGGCTTTGCAGGGATCACATCCAAGGTTTGTTGTTTTTTCACAAAGCACAACAAGAATGTTTTCCAGAAACAACAGAAATCTTTGCAAGGAGAAGAAAACACTTCCAAGCTGTGTCTGGTTGGAGAAAACCTTGCATCTTTATCCAATAGGATGAGATTTAGAAGGGAAACGTAGCCTGGTCTGCAGGAAAGCAAGGCTCAGGCACAGGAGAAATCAAATCTCTACCCACAGAAATATAAAAAAAAAAAAATATCCAAAAGGAAGTTTAGGATCCCTCCTTGTGACTCATAACTGCAGCATTATTTGCCAGAAATGATTCAAGATGACGCTGCTATTCCCCACCTCTGGAAGTCCCACTCATCCTGTCTGCCCCAGCAGCCGCCGCGATGCGGAGCAGCACCCGCTCTGCTGGGCCGCCAGCTCTGCCTCGGGGACCCAAAATAACCCAGGGAAAACCTCTGCCAGCTCCACAAGGAGAAAAACAGGGCACCCTTGTTTTTAGTATCCATTCAGCTGCTTAAAAGAGCAGGAAATTTGGGCCATTTGCTTTAACCATTGTATCTTCTGTTATTCATCAATTTTGGAAAACAGCCTCTAAAATTGTTTCCGGCTCCCCTTTTCCCATGTAAATCACTCCAAGGTTTTGTGTTTTTGCTTTAAAAAAAAAAAAAAAAAAAAAAACCACAAAAAAAGAAAGGCCAAACATTCTGTTGTTCACAGCAATATTTTTCAGTTCATTCTAATTTAGCAACTCCGTTGAGCTCTCCTTTCCCTACAAGCCTGCAAACAGAGGAAGCAGTTCCTGCCTGCGGCTGCACGCAACCAACAAATGCCACAGCTGAATGTTTTTTTCCTGTCCCCTGTTAATGCTCCGTCAGCTCCCTCCAGTAACGAAGGGGCATTGGTCAGGCTGCATAGCCTTGGATGTCTTCCAAGTGGTGTCTCTGCTTTGGCGAGGATTGGGATGGTGGAGAAGGTCTTTTGTACCCGCAGGGTGATGCTGCGGTTCAGGAAAATGCAGTGCTCAGGTTTGGGGAGAAAAAATTGGATTTGTAGGTGGTTTTTTTGGGGGTTTTTTTTTGTTTTTTTTTCTGATGTCAAGTAACTTCTCCATGTTTTAGGGAAAAGATGTGCAAAGCCTCCATTGAGGTATTCAAGAACCATGGAGCTGTGGCACTGAAAGGCAGGGTTAGTGGGCATGGTTGGTTAAGTTGGGGTTGGGCTTGGGCATCTGAGTGGTCTTTTAAAAGCTGAACCATTCTGTGATTCTAAGCTGGGATATGGTCATAACCAGCCATGGCAGCATAGCGTGATCATGGGATGCCACCTCAGATGCTTCTGGAGACAAGCACAGCCATATAAATCAGGTTTAATGGAGAATCCCTTTGTGCCTACACCAAGTCCCTGCCCAGAGCCTGGAGTAGATACTTCACCCACTGTTTTCCCCAAATCTCAGCTTCAGCACTCACGTGGCGTGGCAAAATTATGGCGTCGGTCTTTCAAAACTCCATTAAACTGCACAGCAATTGAGGCTCCTCTTGTCCTTTGCCCAAATACAAGAAGACACCACACAGCTCCAGGATGAAACTGGACCTCCTCTCACCCTTTCCAGGCAATGGAACCTGGAATATCTCAGCCAGGATGTGCAGAATCAGTTTTCAGCGCTCACACATGCGTGCGCAGATGGGGAGGGGGGGGGAAACGCAGAAAAAAATAAATATTCACAGGGTGGTTTTTTTTCCTTCTGGAAATCCCCCACTTGGTCCTGGGTGAGTCAGCCCAAATGGTGACCTTGGAAGTACGATGGGAATGTCGTCGGACGTCAAAGGAGGGAAGGCTTTGCCGCAACGGCACAAAACGTGACTGCAACACGAGCCTCCGACCCAACAGACGGCTGCAAAGCGCTGCAGTGCTGGGAAGCGGGTTGAGTTGGGTGCTCTGTGAGAGTGGGTTTTGGTTTTAGCAGAGTTCTGCAAGATTTCGAAGAAGTTACCCCAACGCCCCCATGCTTTGAAGCCGAGGAACAGCAGCCTGATGATTGTTGTTTGGCTACAGAGTGTTTCTCAAAAAAAGAAAAGACAACATTAAATGCTCTGATAAAACAAAACAGTGCTTGTTTTTGGACCAGCTCCACCCGCAGAAACAGATGTGTGAGTGTGCTATTAGTGACTTTATACCATATCGTGGAAATGCATAGGAAAGGAAGCTCGTGGTTGGGAGAGGAAGGTCAGACGTGGGAAATGTAATTCCTAAACTTGCCATGCACGCAGAGCCCAGGCATTGAAGTAAAGGCCGGTTGGATTGGGGTCTGCTGAGAAGTCAGTGGGCTTGGTGCCTTACAAGCTGCCCTTCTTGTTTTTTAGACTGAAAAATCACCCATTTTCTTGGAAGGGGGAGCAAAAATGGAGAGCCAGGAACATAAAGATATAAGGAGAAAATTGCTGTGACTTTTTCCATTACAACGTTCATGAGTATTTCTTCACTTTCCAAGCAGAAAACCCCCAAAATACATCCATGCCAAGCCTGGGTTATCACAGAGAAATCACACTATGGATGCAGAGGATATCACTCCCATGTCACAAGTTCCCTAATGCAAGACCAAGCCCCTTTTCCCACTCTTTTCAAGACCCCACTGACTATGGAGACGTTGGCAAAGGCAGAGAAGGAAAATACCACACCACAGCCATTGCAATAGCACCCAGGCCTGCCTTGATGGTTCTGTAGCAGCAATCTGGAGCAGGATTTGCCACCAGGAGGCCAAAGCAAGGCATTTCCCCTGCCTCTTCCCGTGCCTGTCTGTCCATGCATATTCTTTGTTCCCCTCCTGACTTCCCAGGAAAGCACTGCATACTTCAGTGAGATAAGAGCAGAGAGGAGTCCTTGGAACCTCATGCTGACCTCAGCAGCAATGTCTTGCTTACACCTTCTCCTTAAAGGATATTAACATGTTGCTCCTGCCTCTTCCTCTCCAGCTCTGACTTCCGTAAGAACCAGAGCCATCAAGGAGCAGATTGGTGCTAACGAATGGGTAAAGGGCAGCTCTGTCTCCTCATGCAGACAAACCTTTCAGCCCACACATGGGCATCTGTGGGATGACAGCCTTCCCATTGCAGGAGAATGTCTTCTGGGATGCAAGCTTGCAAGTAGATAGGACGGTGCCCACAAAAAGCCTGAGACAACACCAAGAAAAACTTCTGCAGCTCGGGGCTGTAAGGAGGGCCCTTCACATTAATGCTGCATGCAGGGGAAGGCATTGGCTTACATTTTTTAGGTCACAGAGGCAGCAGAGGAAGTCTGGCAGGGCCATGGTGTGGGATGGAGATTGCTCTCCTGGGCGACTCCAGAAGGCAATAAAAAAGACAATAAGGAGAAAGATAATAAAACCCTGCAGCTTTTATATTCTCCCCACAAAGTCAGACTTTTCAGGAAGGAATAATGTTTGCCTACAGATTTACCAGCCCCCAGGTGCAGGATGCAAAGGACAGCTGACGTTACTGGCAGCACGGCCATGACCCTGTGAGGAGGTGGCACTGGGTTCAGACAGAGCCCTGGGGACGAGGATGGAACAACACAGAAGCTTAGTCATCCAGCTGATGATAACGAGGCCACACAGCAGAAATAGGTCTGGAAGTCACCTTTCCCTGTAGTGCCCTGATATGGGGCCAGCTCACACAGGACCTTGCACCAGCAGCCATTCCTTTTTGTCCCTACGGTGAACATCATCGTGCTGCGTAGGACCCTGCAAAAACAATGCCATATCCTTGGGGCATCCAGCTGGCACGTGAAGATTCAGGGTGAGAAACATCAGCGTTGGCTTCTCCATGGTCTAAGAGTGCCTGCAGTCCTTCTCCTCATCCTTAAGCCTTCAGCTCTTGTAGATGCCTGCAGCACCTGAGGACCTCCATCAGCTCACGCTGAGCATGGACAAGCAGAAGTTGCAGTGTCAAAGCAGCATGCCAAAGGCCATCACTCCCTGCAGGTTGTGTTTGGTCCCACAAGGATGTCACCAGCTGGATTTTCAGGGCTGCTCCACGCGACTCCCTCCCATCCCCACCAGTTTTATATCCTCAAGATTACGAATCTCTAGGAAAGGAGGGACGAACAAATCCCTCCCCAGGAAGTATCCTTAAATGCACCGTGTTACTCTGACAGCTGGCACGGAGGTGACAGCCCCATCAAGACACCGTGATAACAATAACTCCAGCAGCTTCTCTGTCAGCGTGTTGAATTAATACCATTTGAAACAGGCTCAGCTATTGCATCTCCTGGCAGAACCCGCGACAGTCGGTGTAATTTATTGTTTCTGTTGCATGCTCGTTTGTATTCCCAAGCAGCCTTGGGGAGTAATTTCTCAATGAGCAGACAGCTGCTGGGGGAGAAGAGTCGAGCCTGGAGGCTGGGAGCGGGCCGAGGACACGGGGATCTCACTGGGAACTCTGGGCTGAGCAGCAGCAGGACACACGGACACAGCCCCAGGAGTACAATGAGATGAGGTGCTACCAAGCAGCCAACGTTCCAGTGGTGACATACACTCAATTGCTTGAAACTCTGCCATCTGGAAGCATGAGGTGGGAGAGTCCAGCACATAGAAGCCCAAAATCAGGTCAGAAGCTGGACTGGATCATTGATTCATAGACTCACATGGGTTGGAAGGGACCTTATAGATCACCTAATTCCAGCCCTAGTTGGGATTGCCACTCATTAGATCAGGATTAGGACATAAAGGCCAACATTGTCTTCCACAAAGCTATCATCAGGACAATCATGTACCTAATATAGCCCTAGCCTTCAGCTGTCCTTAGCCCAATGGCTTGCTGGGACAAATGAGGTTTCCATGCACCAATGACCAATATTGTAATTACAGCAGTGTCCCTGGACACGTGTTCCAAAGGTGAACCAAGGGCACCCCAGCTGAACTCACGCAATTGGAACCAGCCACCTCTTCCTGGTTGTTTTTGCACTGAAAGAGATGGGGTGCTTGACTCCCAACCTTTCCAGGCTGTTCATCATTTTGTAGACATCTACCCAGGTTCTGCACATCCTCAGGGTGCCCCTGCAGGAAAACCAGCCCTATAAGGCCAACCCTGCTCCCAGATCAGCAGTGAGAGGAACGGTTTGGAGCTTGGGATGAGGAAAGAGCAAAAATCATCTTCCAAGAAACGTTCCTGAGTTTGGTTTTCACCCTGAGGCAGTCTGAGCAGTTGGCATTTCTCTTTCATCTCTTCTTCCCCCTGGAACAAGAATGCCTAAATATATATATATTCTGAACCATTGGAATGTTTTGTTCCAGGGTGACTGAAATATCACGCTAATATTAGAGGTACTTTGTGATTATAGAATAACAGGAACACCAGTATGCAACGAGAAGGCTCGAGCGGGTCTCTTTCACATTCTTCTCTCAACATTTTTCAACAATATCATGGCATTTCCTGCAGAGGATTCAATTGCAGCAAAGCCATTTCCAATGGAAAATTGTGCCGCCAGGCTCACTCCAGCAATGGAATTGGATGGATAATGGCCAACAGCACGAGCAGTGGTGCAAACACGGCACGGTTCCTCTGCACATGCAAAACACAGGGCAAAAATCCATCCCTCCTACCACCGTGGTTGAAAAACACATTAATCTTGCAGAACACGGCCAGCAGACAGGAGCCAAAAGGTTGACACTGGGGTGTGGTGGAGGGGAGACATATTTACATGCAATAGCTCAGCAGGTCACAGAAACAGGATGCTGATAACATCCTGCAAACTTCCTCCCCGAACCGGCGTGGAAAAAAAAAAAAAAGAAAAAAAAAATTACAGCCCCAAGGTGCATAATGACCGAAAACCATTCACAAATCCACCTTCTGGGATGCAGGCATTTCAGAGCAGACCAGCAGACGCGTCGCTTTTCTCTCGTTATAAAGAAGAGGACTTGAAAGCAAGGCAAACAGGGCAGCTGTGAGCCGAGCGCCGGCCGGAGCTCAGCCCAGCGCTGGCACCAGCGATGCTTTTATTGTTCCAGATGTATTTTTAAATGGAGCAGCTTTAGGAGAGAGGCCTTTTAATAGCTGGGTTTACATGCTTCCCTTGTGCTCGCAACAAGGGAGTTCAAAGGGGTTCAGAGACACGCTATGCTCTCAATTGCACCGATATAAAAGCTGATGAAGTCAAAGCAACAGGCTTGGCAGGAGAGACACTGTGGGCTTGCACAAAAGGAGGGGAGAGGGCTGCGCTCTCACTTCCAACAGCTTCAACATCTCTAAAACCGACTTGATTTAGACTTTGACAAGAGATGAGCAGAATTTCTGCAATGCAGTCAGGCTCGAGCAGGGCAGGAAGAGGGAAACTGTTTGCCAAGAGCATCAGAGTGACTTTTTCCTCCCTTTCCAAGTGGAAACACAAAGGCTTGCTGTGAAAGAGAAACAAAACCTGCTCGCAGAGCAGGCTGGAAATAAAAATCATAATTTTCTTGGTTGGAGCAAAATAATTTTCCCCCTCAAAGTCACTGAACTATAATCCACCCCCAACAGAACACTCAGAAACCAACTGAGGACACAGCTCCCAGCCTCTGAGGGATGTCAGGGTAGGTCCCCAAGGAAGGGGCTTTCCCCTCCAAGCAGGGCTCACTGCCCACAGAGCACAAGGTCTCTTTCCAACAATTTCCAACTGCCTGGCCACTCAGAAGAGGTTTTGCTCCATAGAAAGAGGGGGCCTTTCCATAACCAGCCTGGTGTGCAACCTCCAAAAAATTACCACTGGCTGAAGGCACCCAAGCAAATGGGGCTGGTCCATGCATAGAAAGCTTCCACCCAACACCACCCATGCTTCCAGCTCCTGCATGCCCAGGGTTGCAAAAACCAAGGCAAGATTGACAGGGAGAGGTGATTTTCACCCCATGAGGGCACAGGATGGTGATACTTTGTTTTGGGTTTGTGGCATCTGTGGAGTAGAGTAACAGAATAATAGAACCATGAAGAAAGTAGAGTGGAAGAGAGGAGTGGGAGAAAGGAGTAGAGTAAAATCATAAGAAGAGTAGAGTAGAAGACTAAAGAAGAAGACTAGAGCAGAGTAGAAGGCTAGAGTAGAAGGCTAGAGTAGAAGGCTAGAGTAGAAGGCTAGAGTAGAAGGCTAGAGTAGA
>NW_024884755.1:15173477-15207877 GCF_019232065.1 Centrocercus urophasianus
TAGAGTAGAAGGCTAGAGTAGACAGAAGAGAGTAGAGTAGATTAGACTAGACAAGCCAGATATTGAATGCTACGTTCAATGACCATCCAGCATTGAGATGGAGTAGGGAGTGCGATGGAAGGTGTTGAGTGTTGTGGAAACTGAATTGAATGAAAATAAATGGTTTTGGCAACCAGAATGTTCCTCACTCGCTCCTTTGATGCCAAAGGAGGTGGGTATAAACAGAAATTTCACTCTCTTCCTTTCCTCCTCATGCACCTGACTCAAGAGGTGGAATCGGAAGATCAGAGGGCTTCAGAGCAAAGCAGCTCAGCTTGGATGGGATTTAAACATGGGTAAAAAATAGTAATTATATAATAGTAATTACAGTACGGCTCTTGGACAGCACAGCAGCTCCTTCATGCAGCAAACGCGTTATCCCTCCGCAGCTGAATTTCAGGCTGAGGAATGCGGCTGTCACCAAGAGGGGAAGGGAACGAGGACGCTGCCCCTCTGGCTATCGGCCCGCCCTCATTAACGCGTTTGAGCGGCCGCCAGCCGCGAGCTGGGAAGTGAACTTTCCTCTGAACCCCATTCCTTGCACCAGAGGGAGCTTCTCACCCTGCCTCGCGCCCCTTATCTCCCCCTCAGTCTTCCTGTTTATGTTTCCCATTAGATTACTGTAATTAACGCAGTAACAGCAGATAGTGTTTGGGAACACGGTTAGCTACCACTCGGAGGAGGAGGGTTTGGTGATGCTCGAAGGGATGAGCAAAGCAGCTCTGCAGTGGGATCTGCAGATGCTCATTCCCATACCCAGAGATGCTCCCCATGCATTGCAGGTGCAGCTCTGAGCCATGAAAGTTTGGCAACGCCTGCAGTGATGCTCAGAGGTTCTCAGTGGGAAGAAAGCAAGTAAATCAAAGTGCAACCGAGCACTAAATGCATGGAGAGGGGTCTGGGTTAAATGCAGAACAGCCCCTTTTGCTGCACTGGAAAGCATTAGAAAGGGACGCTCCTTCCAGTGAATCCTTCAGCAGATGCAGTTATACCCACACCAAACCTCCATACAGCATAGCACAGCAGATGCTTGCACCTTTGTGCTGCATTTCCCCATAAAACATTCAAATTCTTCTCCCTGTCCCCTATGTTACTTCTGCCCTATGGACAAAAGCACAGGAACGGACACTGGAAAAAGCAGAGAAAAGCAGGAATACTGCATACCCAAAGCAGTTTTTATAAACCATTTTCTTCTATTTGCCCTATCTTTAATTTTAGATCAAATGGCTTTCCCTAACCATTTTGAATAAAATTATTGCTATTTTTCTGATGGGAAGAAGATAGAAAAAAAAACCCCTGAACCCCTCATTTCCTCCCAGCAGTGGATCTCCTGCAGCACACCATCACCCTGCGCTGCTGCTGCTGCTGTTCCCTCAGATGCCAAAATGCAATCATCAGGGGGAAACCAGAGCCATAAACTCCAGCCCTGGCTGTTAATCAGGGTGATCCCCCCACAGATTGCTATCTGAATCAAAGCCCCCAGCTGATGTATGGGCTCTGCTGTGTGTCAGGGACCCTTTGGTGGAAACAGCCCCCTCACTGTTATATGGCACCTGTGGGACTGTCACTATCGGCCCTGCAGACCTCTCCATCCCTGGGAGATTTAGTGAGGGTCACAGGAGTGTGACACGTAGGTAGCAGGGTAATAGGTGCTGTATAAGGGCAAGGGGAGATACGTATCTTCAAGGAGGGAGGAAATTCAGCAGTAGAGCAAAGCAAAACAAGGCGTGCGGGGGGGGGGGGGCAAGCAGGCTTTGAAGTGAAAGCCTTGGCTGGTGGCTGATCCCATTAGCCCAGGAGAGGTGGGAAGGAAAGCAGCCCTAGGATGCGTGGTGGGAAGGACATGGGTGCAGTGGGTTTATTGCTGCTATGCTGGATGCAGGCTGGATGGAGTTCTGCTTGACACTGGGCCTGTAGCAAACAGGGCAGAAGCACAACAGAAACAGATCCGCATTGTAAGGAGCATGGAGAGCAGTTCTTACTCTACAATCCTGACACAAGCAAAGCTGCCTTGTGGCTTTTGTTGCCCCACAACATTGATTTTCAGAGCAATCAGCCGAATTAGCCAAGCACACTCTGCAACACTGCTGTTAGGCATCTGTAAGCTCCATTTTTACAACACATTCAGCTCATTTATTTTGGCATTTGGTGCAGTGCACCCTGCTCATTCCCTATGTGAAATCAGAACCGCCACTGCAGTCTGATGCCATTCATCAGCTCTCTTGCCTACACATCCTCTCTTATTCCCTTGCTCCTCAGGGGCCCAATGCAGCTGCCATGCTTCTCAGGCACAAATCCACCTCCCCAGGCACAAAAAAAAGAGCATCTTCTTATGAAACCTCCAGCAGCCTTTGTTGCCCCTACCAGCAAAAAGCATGAACTGCAATCCTTGCTGCTGGGGAAATAAATTTCCCTTCAGATGTGCACGGAGCACCCTTGGGTGGTGGTGCAGCTTTGTTCTGCCTGCACTGATTGTTCATGCAGCCTGGAGGAGCTAGAGCTGCAGGCGAGCCCTCGAGGATGCAGTGAAATCATACAGCTTGTTGGATGACAGCATGCCCTTAACAGCAAACAAATAACCAACTGTACAGCAAATCCTGCTTGGGGGACATGGGATGGGATGGAAAACACAGCAGCCACTCGATGCAGAGAACTAACTCACCATAAATTCATGCTGCTCACTTACCTCTGTATTTGCAGACCTCTTGCAAGGACATGAACAGTCTGCACTGCTGTCCTGGGCATTGCTACTCTTCCCTATGTAACAGAGCACAGCAAGCAGTTGCTGCACCCTCAGCTCAGATGCTCTGATTAAACTAACAGCTGTGATGTGCACAGCACACAAGGAAAAGGAGCTATCCAGGGAGTGCATAGCACCCAAAATGCAAGCAGAATGCTCAAGGTGCAAGCACAGCACCTGAGATGCATGCAGCACAACACCTGATGTCCCTGCACAGCACCGAGATGCACGCACAGCACTGCATCCACAGCCTGCTCAGCACCTGCAGCTCTTGCAGCACAGAGCTGAAGGCACAGCAGCTGCCTGCGGGTTCTGCTCGCATTCGCTAGGGGGAGGCAGCCTCCAACAGAAGCCAGATGAGGATCTCAGAGCAGCAAGGAAACGCTCCATCTTCTCCTTACAAAGGCATTTCCCTCGCACCAGTCCCAATCTGAGCCTCCCCAGCGGTAGGCTTGCTGCAGCTCCGTATGGGTTCCTGTGCTCGGTTGCTTTTGCCTCCCCAAATCCCCCTCCCAGGTTAATTCCCTCCATCCCAGCATGTGCCAACGATGAGATCAGCAGAATGTAACAGCTCCGAATGACAAAGCCAGGCACCCTTTAAGTCTGTATCGTTTCCATACTGAAGCACTTTGAAAAATCCTTCTCAGGTGACACCACTGAAGGAGCCATTCAATGATTATAAATAGGGTGGATATGAGGGATAGGGCACAAAAAGACCTGCTGATCTGTTCCAAAAGCAATTTCTCAGACCTCGTACCTGAAGTCTAAGGGATGCTTTTTGTTTTGTTCCAAAGCTTTCTGAAATCATCTGAAACAAAAGCAGTTACTTGCAAAGATCAGCACTGGGAGGTGGCTGCCCTCCCCCCTCAGCCTTAAGGAAAGAAAGCTTAATGAAGGATGCAGTCAAATTTTTAAGGAAGTTTGAGAAGAGATTACATTTTGAAACCCCGCAGTGCCTTCACTGGGCTAATTTAGGGGGAAAAAAAAGCTCAATTTCTGCTTTCTCTGGAGCTCTTGGGGTGACATTTTTGCTCAGCTGTGCCCAGTAACCCCAGCTCAGCTGCAGTCTGGAGGGGCTCATTGCACTCCCACTCGGTGCAGAAAGGGCTGAATGTGCACAGCCTTGAGGGAGGTCACAGCCCTGACCTCCATTTACCTGCACCCAAAGCAGAGCTCTGGGCAGAAATCCCAGCACAGCAATCCTTCCCCTGCTGTGAACTTGGAGCTGCCAAAACCACCCCCTCCTGTGTGCTGAGCATCCTAAGCATCCCACATTGCTAACCACCAGCAGCAAGTGGGGAAATAAGATTTAATCCTGTCAAGAAACTTCCATAGAAGCAGGCTTTCTGGCTCCCCAGGCATCTTAATGCCACATTCACCTGAATCACTGTGTCTAAACATCCATCTGTTACCAGCACAGCTTCATACAAACAGCTCAGGAAATTCAAAGGGGATTCAGGTTTCAGGCCTCTCAGCTGTGAAGTGATTTTTCTCTGCAAATGAGGGTTCAGCTCAGTTTGGGATCTCAAAGCAGGTGGTTTGCTCCTGAAGAGCCTCAAGCAGGTGGCCCCAAGCAGGTTTGCTCCCTAGCTGCATGCAGCCCCTTGTCTTCCCACCCCAAAATGCACAGATGAGGACTTAGAGAGGGGTTTTTGGAGTAAAACCCATCAGAAAAAGGGAAATTGGCTTCTGTCAGCATGCAGTTTCTGGTAAGTTGTAGACATTGCTGCCACGGAGCCCTTTGCAGAACACCCCCATCTCTGCACCTTTGCTTTGGCACAGAGGGAGGTAAGAATATTTGCTGAGGTTGATTCGTGGCTGCATGCAGCGATGCAGTTTGGTCCCAGTTCACCCAGCCATGCCAGCAGAGCTTGGCCTGCTGCCCCCATACTTCATCCAGCCCTAGGGATGGATGCAGTGCTGGGATCTACCTCCTTTCTGTGCACTGCACACACCTTATCCCAGCTTCCCACCTTCCACACTGCTGCTCCAGCTCACAGCACTCAGAGCAAGCGTCACTTGCCCAAACCATCACAGAGCAAAAATACCAGTTCTACCCCCCAAAATGCAGCCCAGAGGAGCTGGAGCAGAGTCTCATTGAATGCAGCAAGCTGTGTTTATCTTCTGGTTCAGCACTACCTCTCACAGAAAGAGGAAATGGTTTGGAGACAGTTTTTTTTTTCTCTCTATTTTTTTTTTCTCCCCCCTCCCAGATGAGCAAAGCGTAAACTAAATGCTGACACAAACGAAATAAGTTTAGCAGCAAGAGAAAGTTCAGCCATGGCTGAGCAGTTCCCACGAATGCTGTCCTGCAAAGACAGATTGGGCCATATCCTGGCTCTGGGCAGCCTGGTCTGGTGCTTGGCAACCCTGCACATAGCAGGGGGGATTGAAATTAGATGATCGTTGTGGTCCTTTTCAACCCAGGCCATTCTATGATTCTGTGCTACAGAGCAATTTGCACAAAGCAAAAGCAACCCCAGAGCCAGCTTGCAACAACCAGCAACATTCCCCTTGCAAGAGCACTGGATGATCCTGCAAGCAGGAGGCTGAGATTTTGTAGGATGCTCCCTATGTCTCGGGAACACAGCTAACAGAGAGATTTCTTCACCAGGACTGGTGTGGCCTTCCCAAATATCATGCAAGAAATAATACTCCACCTGAAGAGATCACCTTGTCATCTTCCCTCAGCTTTGGAACCGAGTCATTCCTGCTCACTAGGAAGCTTTACAGAAAGCCTGCTGGCAGGCTCAGAGCATTTTCAAGAGATGCTTCACAAGTAATACCCATAGGACAGTGCTGCCCTAATAGCTCCAGCAACAGGAAAAAGGAACAACCAAGCAGTCCATCCCTTTACCAAACACATCCCCAGGACAGGTCACCTACAAAGCACACAACCACTATAGCAGCAGCCAATGCTGTAACAAAAGCACCCTGCACCTAATTAGCTTCATTAACAGCAGCTGAGTTGAAAGGAGCCACCACCAGCTGCTGGGGAGGTGTTTATATGAAGGTGAGACTCACTTAATTAGTGGAAATAAGGGTGAGGAACTTGCTGTATGGGTAAAAACAGTTCTGCTGCAAGCACTAAGAGCAATTCTTGAATAGTGATGTCAATACAAAAATACAGCTGTAGCTCTGAGCCCTGCACCCAGATTGCAGATGGAAAGCAAAGCACCAGATTCGTGCCTGCAGCAGCGATGCTGTATTTTTGGGTGCCCACAGGGCTGAAGGTAGCACTGAGCACAGCCACTGGGTGGCAATCTCCATCCAACGCTGACACCCCTGGGACTGCCACATCCCCTCCCTTCACCCTACATGCAAATGTGCTAACATCTGGTAGCCAGGCACCTCATACAGATAGAGCCCAGCTATGCAAATAAGGAACAGGGCCCAGCTGAGCTGTCATCTACTTACAGCTCTTGGGTTTTAATTATTATTATTATTATTATATTTTTTTTCCCAATGCTCATCTGCTGGTTGCTGGGCTCTATCGCTGTGCCTGAGGCAATGTCCCCACCTTAGCAGGGCAAAACAGCCCTTTGAGATGGGGTGCCATGCTTTGTGCGAGGTTGATGTTACCCATAAATCTCCTGCTTTTCTCCCACTCAGTATTTCCCATTTGCACCCTGTGCGGGATCAGGGCTCACAGCATCCTGGGGGTCCCCAGGCAGGAGCAATGGGAGATCCAGATGCAGTCCCTCTCCTCTGTGTTCACAGTGGGGACATCACTACAGCTCTACCTATGGGATATTATGAGGACAAGCCTACATCCACAATGCCCAGAGGACACAGGCTGTGCTTCCAACAGCTAATGCCATGCACAGTGTAGAGCAGCACAGCTCAGACCCAAGGACCCGATGACTCAAATCTGTATAGCAAAACCAGCAGCAAACCACTGCATAAACCTTTGGCTGTGTTGGTCCTACCCATGCTCCTGCTGCAGCTTTCAGAGCTGCTTCATCACCCTGAACCACACAGATAACAACCCTCCCAGTGCCACCATCATCCTTATCTTGCAAAAAAGCCTCCTTCCAGGCTTTGGCTATCCAAAACCCCAAAGCCAAGCATTGCATATAACCCACAATGGTGGAGAATGGCACCAGGAACAAGCTCTCTGCCCCAAAATGAGCACAGCCACCTCTTCCTCCTCTCCCAAACCACTGCCCAGGAGCAGGAGGGAGGTGATGGGGTACACTGCTCCAATACCAATGAGTAAGATGCTTTGGTTCCCCTCTGGTTTTGTGGGGACAAGCAGTGATGCTGCGATAGGTCTCAGTGCTCGTCGCTGCGGTCGCTGCTGAAGAAACAGCTGTGGTAGCACCAACAAGAGGAATTGCAGCAGGTGGTGAAGTGATGCAAGGCACTGCTGTCGTGGGAAAGAAATGGCACCCATGGGGTGGGATCAGAGCGAGTGGCCTGATGGAAAGGTGGGTGATGGTAAAAGGTCTCTGGAGCTTATCTGCAAAGTGCCGCCCCAGAAAGAGGGAGAATGCTGACGTGGAGGAGCAACAGGGGAGAAGATTTGCACTGAGTACCAAAGAAGCTTCAATGAGCCTCAACAACTCATTCAATGAGCCTCAACAACCAGCACTGAGAACGTTTTCCCTTGCAAAAGGGATTCCTGCAGGCAGGAGGCTGAGAAGAGTTTCTGTAGGAAAAAGACTATTCTCAAAGCCTTGTGAATGCAGCGAATAGAAGAATTTCTTCTTAACCAGGGCTTGCTCAGAGCCTGCTAGGACTGGCACCGGAGCTGCTGCAAATGGAGGGCAAACAGGAAGAAGTTGGTGACGACTGGGAGCAGCTTCTGGCTTCAGGGCCAGTGTTACCCACACCACCAGCTTGTTCTCACTGGGTAAAGATGAGGAGAGGAGAATTTCTCTGGGTGCGGCTTTCCCAGCAGGGTGAAGCTGATCACAAACACTCTGATTCAGCCTTGAGATTTCTCAGGGTAATCATTAAACAGGAAAATGCCTTTATAGAGCTTAAAAATACTTTGCTTGCTGCCAACATCTGCTCCCAACTCAAGGCTGACAAGGTTTCCAGGAAACTCTCTCAGCTTCTTTATCATTTTTATTAAAGGTTGTAAGTCAGTGCTGGTGGCACATTTTAGGCAAATGAGTCACGAGAGTGAAGTCCTATTTTAGCCGCAGAAATGATCTAATGAGGGCAGCCACAATGCAGCTGGGTGGGAGGGGTGTCCAAGCACAAAGGCACTTTGTTCTGCCAGGTTTTGGATATAGGATACGCAACCACAAGAAGGAGGTTCTTGGGTTCTCCCAGCAGAAGGCTGTCAGGTTGGCAGGAGGCAGTTGTGGGTTCCTGGCCAACGTGGCCACCGAATCACTCCCATTCACCTCCAAGATAGCATCAACCAACGGTGGCCACAGAGATGTTGGATGGGACACACAGAAGCGAGGGCTCGGTTTCATGCAGGTGGAACCAAGAACAGTAGGAGGCACAGACACAAAAAGTCCTGCCTTGGTTTCAATGGTGAACCACACGGTTTGGTCGCATTGTTTTCATTCTTGACTCGGGACGGGAGGGGAGAGGAAAATGACTCCAACCTGGTTATTTCCCCCGAAACCATCACGAGAAGGTGCTCAGCCAATCGGGGCTGTCGCCCAACATTCCATCCTTCCCTTTTATGGTCAAAATCTGGCCTCTACAAAAAAAAAAATAAAAAAATAAAAAAATAATCAGAGTCGAACATGGACCTCACGGAGATACAATGGGTGCGTTGTGGGGCAGGCTGTCCCATGCCATGCTCTGTTGGCACACCGAAGGGCCAGAAAAGGGGAAAAAGCTCACCAGGCAGGAGGTGACGTCTCCTGTGGCGTCAAAACCTCTTGGCTCAAAAATGGAGTGCCATAAAGCCTTGAGATACAGCGTGTGACGGTGGAGGAACTGTTGGGCATCTTGAGTACCTATGGTGGGGATAGCCAATTAATTGGGGTTCAAGAAAGCACCACAACTGCTGATGGGAATGGTCGTGGGAGCAATTCCAAGGTTGAACATGGCTCACACTCCCCGTTGTATTTGTTGACACAAGTTGATCCCAGCTGTGAGGGGCAGGATCACCTGCAAATTCACACTGCGGGCTGACACTGGGATCTGAGCACCCAGATTGAGACGTAGATGTCCACGTTCAATGCAGAGGAGTTGGAAGGGACCTATGAAGGTCATCTAGTCCAACTCGAACAATTCTGATTCTGTGACATAGAGCATCACTAGATGCCAACCCAAACCCTTCCAGAATTGAAGATGTCTGGATGTGGTTTTTCCAGATACAACCACACAGCCCATGCCAATCTTTGCTCGGCAGTGAGAGAACTGTCCTACCCTGCCCTCAAGAAGAGGTAGATGAAACAGATAACTAACGAGCCATGAAGGAAACCACTTTCCTACTCTGACCCTGAGCATCCTTTCTGGCTTTTGTTCTGACCTGAGGCAGGATCTGCAATTGCCTGTCCTTTTCAAGAGAGATGAACTCAAGGAAGCTTTGGTTCCTGATCAGTGTGGTCCCATCAGATCCCCAAACTCTGCACCTGTCCCCAACCAGTGCATACATCCCAATCCACCCATCAATACTTATCATGCACCTTCACAAATAGCAGAAAAATTCACAGATGTGTTCTCATTGTATTTAAATTCCAGACTTGGACAGAACGTGGAGCAAATTACTGGGGGAGGGGAAAAGGGTCGCTTGAAGCAATCTGCCTCAGGGTAAAGTTGGGCTCCCACCTCACCCAGTCCCAAATCTTAGCCTAAGGCAGCCCTGTAAAATGAATAATCTCCCCGGGAACGTGTCTGTTCCCAGCACGCCTATGTATTTCCTCATACTGATTGTGTTTAAGATGCCAATGAGACATGATCACATTGAAGTGTTTGGTTAGGAGGCAGAGCCCTTACCGAGTGAGAAATAGAGGTGCCGCTGCCGAAAGAGGGTTGAATGATGTCACGTTGGGCCCTGGTTGAGTCTTCATCACACAAACCTACTGGAACTGAGACAGGAGATTCGGTATTGGTGAGCAGAGGAGAGGTCCGTGGGTTTCCCTTTGCCCACCATCCCTTGTAGGGTGATGCAGCCACCAAAATAACAGATTTCATTTCTCTCGCGTTCTTTCTGATGGCCCCCTGGTGTAAAATTAGCAGCAGGGAAGTTTCAGAAATGAATTCTCAAATGCGCTCTGGTTGCAAGAAGAAAAAAATTAGTACCATGGGGAAAATCTCCCAGGCTGAAACTGCACAAACGAACAGAAAAATGCTCTGCTGAGACAGAGGTGTCATGGGGAAGCATGGGGGACATACAATATTCTTGACCCAGACTTCCACGCTTACCTGTGAGAGCTGAGAGCAAAGCGCTTGGGCCACTTCTACTTTCAAAGAGCTGCTGATCCAGTCAATAATGGGAAGGAATAAAGCACAGGTATTAAGAAGATGGAGTAAGAGCTGTTTCCGTGGCTCGAGGAGCAATTCAAGGAGAGGAATCAGTGGGAAGGCAATCCCCCAGGGCAGCACTTCGCATGGCACGCTCAGTGCCACATGGCCCTCCAGCTGGAGCTACCAGCCCACGTGCACAACAGGAATATGTCATGCTGACCCATCCGTGGCAACAAAAGGCTGAAAAAGAACCTTTCCCAGTGGGTGTTCAAATCAGCTCTGTAGCACATCCGAAAGGATGACCTTAGCTGAAAGGATTCCAGGAAATCCACTGTCAGGAGGCAACTCGTCAGTGTTTAACTGCAGGTTGGTTGTGCTGCTCTCAGTGCACAGGGGAGGACGTGTTCCCACCTGGTAATTAATCAGGGTTAATTAAGAGCAGCACATCTAGCTGATGGGTGCTTAGGGCTGCTCCTTGCCCCAGGTGGGGATGGCCCCATGCAATCAGCCATACTCAAGAGGCAAAGCAATGACAGCTCGCTGCATGTGCTTTCTCACCACTTTATCCAGAGCTGCTTGCTATTTGCTTATTCTTCCCCCATGAATCTCCAGCTCCCAGAGTCCTGTTGTTACATCAGAATCATTCTTCCTTTTTCTGCAAAACAAGAACTTCACAGGCTCTCAAATGGAGAGACAAAGCCGAGCAGGCGATGGGTGTTTGTGCAAAGGCTGCGCCTTTCAGCATGAGCTCCATGTGTCCTCCGGGCTCTGACCTGTGTCATTCTGGGACACGATGATTTAGGAAAATTACTGACCTTGGCCGAAGCAGGATGACGTGGTGGCCAGAGAGATAAAGCAATTAGGAGGATGAATCCTGCTTTTTTCATCCTGCCAAGATTCTTAAACCGCCTGACCTCTGCAAGGTCAGAGCCTGAAAATGAAAATAAAAGCAAAGACAAAGGTCATTTGTTAGAGGAAAAAAAAAAATGTGCTGGCCTTTCACAACCCCCCTCCCAGTAGCTGTATGAATGTCTTCTCGTGCTTGTGGGCAAATCCCACGTCCCCAGGAGACCTCCAGCAGCTGGGATGGGCCAGACCAACTCATGGGGAGCAGGAGGGTCATGGCAGCAGCACAGGGGGGGCACAGATGGGTATCCCCATCCCTGCACTGCCTGGAAATGAGATTACCTTCCCAGTCCATCGCTCTGTGTAAGCTCTCCAGGTGAACAAGCAATTGCTAAGGGGAAACGAACATGACAGAGGGCTTTCACTTTCCATTTCAGCCCTGGGACATCTCCCAGCATCAGGAGGTGACACGTGAAGGAGAGCAGCCTGAACACCGAGGACCTTCCCATTCAGCACTGCATAGGAGATGTCCACCTCCAAGCAGTAATTTCAGGTCAGAAGCAGCGTCTCTGCCTGCTTCTTCCCCATTGCTATTGGTTTTAAATCAGAATTCCTGGAATCTCTGCTCCTGGTTCCTTCCCGTGACCCTCCCCCCACCAGGGGTTTGAGCAGGAGTCCTCAGATTTTACCATCATTTTTTTCCCTTCGCTATTCCATTCTCTCCAATCAGCAAAACGTTTTACTCTCCAGAGTGAAGTCAAGCTAAAATCCTTAAATTGCAGGCTACTGCATGGTCCCTATTGGAGCTGCTGACCTGGAGGCTCAGTGGCCAAGGGTACAGCTCTGTGCTTGAGGAAGGATGCCCCAAGCTGAGGGTGAGCTCTGAGCACCACATCCCTGCTGCTAATGGAGTGAACAATCTGCATGCCAAGCAGCAGGGCAACAGCACTTCTCCATTTCCAAAGCTCAGTGCTGTGCTCCTTTCAGGCTGTCACTTTCCTTCTGCACTACCTGGGGCTGGGGAGGGATTTCTTTACAAAAGAAGAGCATGCACAGCAGGAGCAACCTGCTGCGAGCAATTGGCCATCCAGCAAGGTGCTGACAACCTGCTTGGATTGCCAGCAGATTGAATTAAGTGGCTCCACTCCCGCTTTGAGCTGCATGAGTCTCTCTTACAGGAAGCAGATTTCCTTGCAATTTCCTCGCAGTTTCCTCCTCTGCTGCTTTCTAATGGGATTTGAGGTGCAGTTTGCTCGCTCTCCCTTTCCGTGCCAGCATCCCCCCGCACGCAGCCCATGCAGGGCAGAGCCGTTTGCTCTCTTGCAAAGGCACATCGGTGCGGTTGTGTTTCCTTTTCTGGCAGAGAAAGCGAGCAGTGAGCTGATGCCAAGAGCACAGCCACTGTATTGCACAACGCCAGGACAACGCCAGCTCCAACCGTCAGGGGCTGCGTGGTGGCAGCGGCGGCAGAGGAGGGCGTGCAGTTGGTGCCTTTGCGGCCCCCGGGGTCTTTTTATACTTTTAGAGAAGTTGGGCTCATCCTAAGTTCCTCTCCCACAGATTGTTCCTGTTGTTGTCGCTGCTCCGACCCCGCAGATCATGTGGCTTGGCATGACCTGGTGCCTCACTGCACTCCTGCTAGGCCTGGGCTGGGGGGGACGGTGAGGACGGCAACTCCTCTGCACCTACAGCTTTCCACCTCTCAGTCCATCTTCCTTTCAGTCCATCCCCTTAGGGAGCTCCTTTGACTTCTGACATGCAGAGAGCTCTCTGTCCCCCTGGGCAATGGCATGCACATTTGCAGCCCCAACGTGTGCAGCCATCTCCTTCCCCAAGCAAGCATAGATGGGTGGCATGGTAGAGTCGCCGCAGCTTTTTTCTGCCTGACCCAAAGGTATTTGTCTATCTGAGCCCAGCCTGTCTCCCCTTTGGGTCATTTGTGCATGGAATCAGCTTTGCTCCAAGGGACTATCTCATTATCCCAAGTGCATTGGAAGGCTGTGGCTCCATAAGGAGAGCTGTGGAGAGCTCCATAAGGACAGCTCAGGCTGTGTCTGGGGGATAAAGGAGGATAGAGCAATGGGCAGGGACCCACAGTGCCATCCTCCAGGGCAGGGAAGGCACCCTCTCCACTCTCCCCCATGTTTTCCCCCTGTACCACCCAGTGCACACGTCTATTTTTTGCAGCAGTCTTCGTTGCTTCCAATGGTGGCAGAGCAGCAATGAGTTTGAGGAAGTGGTTTGCACAGCCCTCAGACTTTCTCTGAGGTGCAGAGCACCCCAAGGCCAGGCTCCTGCTGCAGGTGTGCAGGGCTCTGCCTCCAGTGGGATAACGGAGAGGGTCTCCATCCTCTCTGTTTTCATAGAGTCATGGAGTGGTTGAAGTTGGAAAAGGCCACTGAGATCATCTGGTCCAACCATCACCACATCATCTTCCACCTTTTGCTACTGCAGTGGCTTCTCTATCCATCTCCACGTTCCTGGGATGCCTGTGAGAGAGCAAACCACTGCCTCATTGAGCTCCGTTGGCTGCAACCAGTGCCCACACAAGGAGCAGGCAGACAGGTCCACACTAAATGCTATTTATGCAATGCTCCATCACCCAGCACCATGGAAAATCCCACCTGCAGCCCAGCGCTCTCTTTCCCCCAACCTTGCAGCACGTGGCTCTCCATGACTCAGATCAGAGCAGAGCTCAGCCAACCTCTGCTTTCAGTCAACAGCTCTAATTAATGCTGCAGAGCCTTTTACTGGCTGGGGATCATGAATATTTCCATTGCTGCTCTCCAGCTGTTAATTCCAGCGAGGTCCTTTTCACAGTGATCCTCACGGATGTCTTCCAGCAGGATTTGTCCCTCCTAATTTCAGGGATGGCATTTTCTTTTTGCAAGCGATGTGGTAATATTTTGCACAAGCAGAAAAATACCATTTTTTCTTCAGTAGCAACTGCTAAAACTCATCGGCCATAAAGAAATCCATGCACTGAACAAGCTTCTTGTATTTTAGCTGCACGAACTTGCAGCTCTGTGGCTGAGCTTCATCTCATCTCAGGGGGCATTTGGTGCCAGCAGAGGCTGATGCATACTGCCTAAAAGAGCACAGATGATTTAGCAAGCACATCATCGCCTGGAGGGGTTCTTGTTGCACAATGGATGCCATGCTACTGCAGCAGTGTCAGTCCCACGGCATGCACACAGGCCACAGTGGTTTGCACAGTGTCAAACTCACACTTATGAGCAATCTGTGCAGTGCTCCATCTCCAGCTTCCATGGATCTGATAGAGCCAACGCTGCGTGAAAGCGCTCAGCAGAACCAGCCCAGCTCTGCAGCTCTTGGTGCTGAGTAACCCAGCTTTCGTGTGTGGGTCCTGGCCAGGAAATGATTCGGAAAATGAAAATCAAGTCACACCTCCCCAGCAAAACTACAGCAGCAGGGCTGATAATTTTGGGTGAGAGCTGCAGCGGAGCAGAACGGCGCGGGCTGTCCCCCACCCTCATCAGCTCATGCTCTCACCCCTCACTGCTTCCTGCCTTCCCCCAACCCTTCTGGGATGGGTTTTGCATGTTTTTCCCCGACGGGGTAGGATGAGAGGGGACAACGTCGCCCCCAGTATCACCCCAAGCATTGCCCCCAGCTCTGTCCATGCCCATCAGTGATGCAGGGCTGCAAAATGCACCTTTATTTCCTAGCAATCCCCTTTATCACGATACAGAGCTTTGTTTCCCCTATGGATGCAGCTGGTTGCGTGCAAGGAGCCATATAAACCCTTTCTCAGGAAAGTGGCTCTCAGGGGGATTTTGCAGAGCCAAGCAGCTCCGCTCTGCAGAAGGGTGAAATGGGGAAACCCTCCTGCTGCGCTCGGCTGGAAGCTTTTTCGTTTCTGCACTACCTTGTGGCTTTCTGGGAACTCATGGGAGCCCTCCTGCACTGAGCGTTTTCATTAAGGAACAAGAATCCTGTTTTCTTCCAGTCTTCCTCATCACCAAACCCAATGGGGACAAGGGAACTTATCACCCAGGAGGTGCCAAAAGCCATTTTGCTACATACGCCGCCTCCTTCCGTGCCACGCGATGGATGCAAACAGTAGGAGCAGTCCCTGTGCCCTTTTGGAAGGGACCAAACCTGCTCCTGCTCAGCTCCATCGATCCCAGAACAGACCTCTTGTGTCACAAGGAGCCCCCAACCCCTCTTTCAGTCCCTGCAAGGCGCTCCGTCGCGTTTCATAATTGCCTTTTTGCAGAGGTTCTTATTGAGTAATGCCTATTTTGTTGAAAAATTACACCGCAAACAGCCAGCGGGGAAGGATATAAATAATTGCTAATAAATGTCAGAGTAGATTAGCAAATGAGAAAAGCCAAGAAAGAACTTTGCTTTCTTTCTTTTTTTTTTTTTTTTTTTGCCTTTTTGTCTTGGAAAATAACGGTGGGGTTACTGCAGAGATTGTATGTAATGAATACCTTGCAGGGGAGTTAGTGCTTGGTCATTTCCTTAGCTGGCTTAATGTTGTCTGCCTCCTCCGTGGGCTACAGCAAGCCTGGAAAATAGCCTTTTCTTCTGTAAAATGAGAAAAAGCAGACAGAACATAGTGGGTTTCTTCTGAGCACATTGAGAGTCATGGGGTAAATAGTTGTACCTGCTCCCATGTTGGAAAATTTGGGGTTATGGCATCCCCAGGGCTCCTGTATCAATGATATTTGATGTTGACTTCTTGAAAAGAAGCCTCTAGGCAAAGGAAAACTGGGGAAATCAGAACTGCAAATCTGAAATAAAGATCAGAATAAGCAAGAATGGTAGTAATCATCGTGAACATGACAGTGCTGTTACTTTGCTGGTGTTTGGGATTTTCAGCCCTGCACGAGGTGTCTCTGCATTTCTGAGGTTCAGACATGCTGTGCACCCACAGCCCATCCCCTTCTGGAAGGAGAAGCACAGAACCATTTGGCCAATGCACTCCTGCAGTGATGCCTTTGATTTAAGGACCCATTAAGATCAATGCGAAGCTGCGCTTCCCAGAACTGCAGCAGATTCACAGCTGAGAGCCATAAAAGTAAATGATGGAGCAGCAGAGAGGGGAAGAAGGGGCACAGCCACCCCTAAATCTCTCCTGGAGCTGCCCGCACTGCGTCCCATGCGTCGCTCTGCTTCCCATGGTGACCTCAAGCCTCAGAGCTCAGAAATTCGCCCGACACGAGCTGCTTCAGCACAAATCCCTGGCACTTTTCCCTTTCCATTGCCCCCTCTTTTACTCAGTAGAAAGCCATGTTTCCTCGCTCTCGCCTTGAAGAAATAAAAACCTCAAGAGCATAGAGGATGCAGAAACAAACAGCGAGCCCTTCGCTTATTCCTCGTGGCTCCCCTGACTACTGCCAGCTCAACTTGTGGTTGAGATTACAGCCATAAATCACAAGCTGTGCTGTGAAATAACAGCTCTGATTTCACCCGGTGTGAGGAAGGAGAAGCAGCAGGGCTTGTGCAAGGAAGGGCACAGCGACCCGTGGGCTCAACCCAGGCTCAGAGGGGAGCCAACCTTCAAGCATATCACCACCAAATGGCTGAACTTGCACGTGACTGCCAACTGGAGCATCCTCTGGGCAGGATGGTTGGCATGGGTGTTGTCAGCTGCGTGGAATCATAGGGAGTTTCGTCACCCCAAGGGAAATTTGTGAGTACGGCACAGATTTAACAACTCTGGTCCTCAATAAGGCAGCCCCTTGTGCTGACCATGAGCCCCAGATAGCAAACATCAGTGGTTCACAGAGGTAGAATGATCATAAAATCGTAGAATATCTTGAGGATTCCCCACTCTGCATGAGCTCCCCAGAAATAACACCGGCGATGGAGGGAGGCAGTGGTAATGCCCTGCTAAACCCATGTGTGAGCCTCACACAGCAAACCCTAGTTGATCTTTGAGATGTGGCAGATGATCTTTCAGGACCCTTCCAACCCAAGCCACGCTATGAACCTGTGACATCCGTGCATGAGCCTCACGTAGCAAACACTGGTGGAGCAAGGAGGTAGTGGTAAAGCACCACTAAATCACAGAATCATTCAGGCTGGAGACCTTTATGATCACCAAGCCCAACCTCGACCCATCCCACCATGACCACTGACCGTGTCCCTCAGTGTCGCATCTCCACGGTTCCCAAACATCTCCAGGGGCAGCGACTCCACCACCTCCCTGGGCTGTTCCACTGCCTGACCACTCTGCTGGAGAAGCAGTATTTCTTAATATCCAACCTGTGCTACATGCATGAGTCCCACATAGCAAACACCATCGGTGCAGGGATGTAGGGAAGATGCCCCAATGAATTCGCACACCTCATGCTCCTCTATTCCTCCTCCATGAGCAGCGCTCAGCCCTTAGCCACACTCGGCTCACGCAGACCAAGTTTCATCCCACATTGGGTGATCTTCTGAAACTGGCCCTATTTTTAGCCCACCCCTCAGTCCCAGCTGCAGGACCCTCGGTAGCCACACGGTATTTTTAGCCTTGTCCATCTGGGTGAAGGCGCTGTGGTTTGAGCATCTGCAGCGAGGTGGCCGGGCAGCAGGAGCGAAACGGTTCCAGGGCTTTTTGGCCGTGGCCATTGTGGGGGGAAATGTGGAAGTGGCTCCTCGATCCTGCACTTGGGGAGGGTTAAATAAAGAAAAGAGCCGGTGCGGCCGGTGGGTGCCCTTGGGTGCAGCTGAGGCCAAGTGCATCAGCAAGACATGAGCGTGTAGGGCAGCAATGGAGGAGCCTCATACCCAAATCCATCCATGTAAGCCCTAAGGGCATCACCCCTGCGTCCCATCCTGCAGCACCTCCCAGGTTCCATTACAAAGACCTCAGCATTGCCCTCTGCATCACCCCAGTGCTCACCCCTCTTTGCTTTCCTGGGGGGTCATGCAGAAGGGGCCAGGGGTGCACGGCCCCAAAGAGCCAATGGCCCCAATGCTTCCCCTTTCTCAGAACAGAGCACGACGTTTCTCCAAAAACAAGAGCGACAACAACAAAAAAATAGCAACACTGGAGCTCTTACTATTTCTTTTTTTGCTCCCTTTTAGGTGAGTTTTGCTCCTTTTCGGGTGGGATTTGGGAAGTTGCCGCAGGTTTGGTAGCTTTCGACTTCGCGTTTTCACTTTTTGAAAGTCTGTTGCGGTGACTAATATCTGTCCGCCCGTATCACACTACCTTGCTCTGGAAATACCCACCAGTACATGGAAAATATAATTCAAAAAACATTTCCAAAGGGGTCTCTCGCTTTCCTTCACGTCTCACAGAGCCCCCAGGGAACTGACACCAGTGGGGACCTCGGTGACTTTGGAACCGAGTGGTGATGTCCCCAAGCGCTCACTTGCTACAGTAGCCCTGGTCTGGAGATGCCACTTTCCCATCCCACAGCCCTCCATGGCCACACAGCACCAGGCAGATGCTGTCTGTTTGTGCCCAGCATCACCTTCACACCACCGTGACCTTATGAGGCTCTTGTTGGGATCTCCACTTCCAAACTCTTCTGAGCCTTGGTGTCTGCACCACTGCAGTGCCTCGTTGTTGTGCTGTCCTAATAGATGGCATCCCATAATGTTCTAACAGCTGGACCAGGCTCTGAGCAACCTAATCCAGCTGCAGATGTCCCTGTTCGTTGCAGGGAGTCAGACGAGGTGGCCTTCAAAGGTTCCTTCCAACACAAATGTTTCTGTGATTGTATGATTCTTTGTCATCCCATGATGTCCTATCCAAGCCAAACTCTTCACCCAGAGCCATCCAGCCATTGCGGTACCACCTTGTAGGACTGTGCTGGTGCTAATAGATGCCATCCCATAATGTCCCACGGGATGTCCACGCTCGGCCCAACCCCACAGCAGCACCAGTTTTCAGACGGACGCTCTTCCCCTTGCCCTGTGCACTTCCTAGTAAAATAAGAATGTGTGTCTGCCTTCAAAGCAAAAGGCTCAGGATTTATAAATAAAAGAAATAAATGAGGGGTTTTTTTTTTGTTTTTTTTTCTTTCTGTTCCAAATTAGCCCCGGGCAGACAATGTGTACATGCAGCAAAAGACTCGGTTTCCTGTCTGTTTGTCAAGGCTCCTAACAAGCTTCCTCTGTATAACAAACCCAGCCAGGGGGCGGAAAGGGTAAGGACGGAGCTGAAATGTGTGCAGTGATTGCACAACCACCCTGGCTATTAGGGGCTGTCACTGGGGGGCTTGGGGGCAGTGCAACATCCCCCCTGCGGCCACCCATGGGGATGGATTCACTGGCCCGGCAAGTTGCTGGCATAGGGCTGAGCCTTCCTCCCCTCCCAAAATAGTTCTTCAGATCCACGGATGAGTCATTTGATTTCTTGGCCAAAAATATCTTCCTGCTTGGCGCTTGGGTCTTAAAAGGATGGGAATAGGTGGTGGGGCAGTGCTGCTGCATGGGACTGCTGATGGTAACCAGAGCAGTGTTGGAGGGATGCTGGGATGATCCATGCGGGAGTGTGGGAAGCATGGGCAGCGCTGAGAGTGATGACGCAGCGTTGTTCTTGTGGTATTTCAGGCTCAGCCAGAAGTGGGAAGTGTCAGAAATCTCATGAGATGTGGCCTGGCCTTGTGAGATTTCCAGCTGTATTGCAAAGCCCTGAGGTCTGGATTCATCTCTGACCCAGTTTTCTCACTCTTTATTGCTTATCCCCATGGATATTGCTGCTCATAGTTCCTGCTGGGGCACTCAACTGTTATCTCCGAGGGTACCCCAGGGTGAGCTGCTGCCAGTGGTGCCACAGAACCCCACAGGGTGGGGATCCACTCAGACCCCATGCAGAGAGCCTGTAGGGACAACACGTGCAGGGCTGATGCACATGGGGCCAGAGGATGCTCTTGACTTCCTGCACTGAGAGCTTGCAGGTGCTTCCTCACATATCTGCACCTGCCTCATGAACTCGTGGCTACACTGGGAGCTGCTGAAAATCAAAAATGCTAAATCGCTACAAGCAATAGCAAAAAGAGTGACCCCTCCAAAGGTGAGGGGGAAACACGTGCCCAACCCTGATGCTAGACACCTGAGAAACCACTCAGCCCTCTCTGCATGATGTAAACGTAACCGGGGACCAAATTCAGCACACTGAGTTTCACCCTGTCACTGCTGCTGCGAGAAACTTACAGTAATGCCAGAAGGGAAAGCATGGAAGGAAATTCTGATTGAAGCAGGGGCACCCCCAGCATGGCTCACAGCAGCCCCTGCAGTATTCAGGAGGGATTTGAAGCGAGAGCTCACGCACGGCATCGCAGAGCCATCCGGCTGTGTCGTGGTGTTTGCTTTCCCCCATCTCAGAGCTGCATCTCGGGCAGTCAAACACAGCTCCAAATAGCTGAGGTCCTGATAAGAGTCGTGCAGTGTGCTCACTCCTGGCACAGGTTGAAATCCGGCTCAACCCCGAGGCTTGGTTTGCCATCAAGGAGGTGAGTGTTGATGGATGAGGGGATGCAAGTTGGCTGGATGCAGAATTCCAGGTTGGAAATGGTAGAGCGATGCCTCATTGGGTTGGTCGTTGAGTCAGCACGTGTCCCCTTCCCTACACCAGCCAACGATGGGCACCAAAATTCACCTCCTGCTTGGCACACCTATTGGAAATC
Organism: Centrocercus urophasianus; assembly: GCF_019232065.1. Taxonomy (NCBI): domain Eukaryota; kingdom Metazoa; phylum Chordata; class Aves; order Galliformes; family Phasianidae; genus Centrocercus; species Centrocercus urophasianus. The sequence goes on from NW_024884755.1 coordinate 15,194,085, forward strand.
GGGTGGGAGAAGACTTGGAGGAAAGGCCTTTTCACAATGATCGCCCAGTGCCATGCGAGCGACAACACGCGCTTATCTCACGGGTGTCTCTCTAAGTGAAGCCGTTGCTCCGATTTGACTAAATATGGACCATCCACACCACCAGCAGCACACAACAAAGAGCTGCAGAAAGAAGAGGGGCTGTAGCGTTCACCGAAGCATTTGGGGCAGCTCTTTGCAGTGAAACTCCACATTGCCAGAATACAAAACCGAGAGCAGCTCGGTGTCGGGGGGGGATTTTTGTAGCTTTGTGGATTTTCGGAGCCGAAGCGCGTGTCTTCCGGAGGGCTATTTCGGAACCAGCTGAAATTACTGCACCTGCAGCTTCAGATGATGAAGGAAACAAGGGCTGGAAAGGTAACCATCTGAGGGATAATTGGGTCTGTTGTGAATACATCCTGAACAAAACCTGAATTTTAGTGCAGAGCCAGGCGTCGGGTTCGACTGTCCCTTCCAAATCGAGACATTCTGCCATCCTTTGCTGCAAAAAGATCTCTGAACAAAGCAAAAATTGCCTCTTTCTGATGGTGAGGGCCCTTTCTCTGATGCATCCAAACCCCGTGCCGAAATCTGGGGGTTGATGTGGAACAGGAACTGCCCTGCTTTTCACCCAGGGAAGTCACGCACCGTGAATCTCGCTGCCCAGCACGGTGACTTGTAAAGCCTATTAGTTTCTCACAACCTACAGCCAGGTTATAATTACCCCAGAGTTTCCAGTGGAAACTGAGAGTTTCCCACATTCACCCCAAGGGCAGAGCAGTAGCCAAGAAGCACTGCATGCTCGCTTTCCTCCTGCTTGGCCTGTTACTCATCTCCTTTCCCCATACATCCATCAGAGAGAAGACAGCACTGTCACTTGTCACAGCCAGGAAAGGGGAACCAAAGCAGCACTTCCCATTGAAGTCACTCTCGGTCACATCAGAAGATCCCTGCTTTTCCATTCACGACCAGCGCCATGCTCAGCCCCGTGGAGACAGTTCCCTCTCTGCCCTCGCCCCTGCCCACAGTCCCTTCCTAAACATCACCATGGGGAGCTCATGGGGTTGAGGGCACTGACCAAGAAGAGCTGTGCTGGGGGCCACCGTCCAACACCTTGAAGGTACAAACTGTATTCTGGGCTGCCCATGTCACATTGGGTTCAGGACAGCAGGTTGGCTGAGCTTGCAGACAGCCAATATTGGCTGAGGTTGGTTATGGAACATCCAGCTGGCCTTGGTATGGAGATATTTACCCTTATCTGTTGACTTGCATCCATTATCTCCTCCTTGGCTGCCTTCTCATTGCCTGATTTCCTCCACTTTCTCCATTTCCTGCTTGATGGTGAAGACCACGGCCCATCATCACCAGCAGGCCACCCCCTTGTGGAGCGGGTCTGCTCCAGGTCCTGGGGAACCCCATGGCTGGACAGGCAGCCATCCATTCATCCACCCTTGGTGATGAGCACTGAGGAGCTGAGAAAACCCCGCAGCAGGAATTTGGGTAGGAGCAACAAACCAAACCAGCAAACATTAAATGTTCAGCGTCTTTATTAAGGAGGTGCTGAGACTCTCCTCCCAAATGAAACCAGGGCTAAGAGTTGAGACCGTCTCCTAGCTTGCCCCTTTCCCTGTTCTATAACCATTCTCACTGGGAAGACCAACCTGCAGACACACCACCTCCAGCACCCTGCAGATGTGTCCATGAGCCAGATTTATCTCAGGGAGAAGTGGTTACTGCTCAAAAGAAATACAGAACAGAAAGATCCAGGCGAGGGAATCACTTGTTTCAAAGCCCCGTGTTGCTTCCACCTACGTGCTTCTTCCCAGTGGGGGCTGCTGTGCAAGTGCGAGGGGCTCCCCTCCACCATCCAGCATCACTCTGCAAAAATAGGGAAACGTTGATTTTGGTAGGAACCTCACTGGGGATCTTGGGCAGTTTCGAGTCGCAGAGCGGATTTAGAGCCACGCGCATGATTTTGGTCCCAAGACATGAGATTGGGCAGGGAATTGAACTGCTGGGGATGAGAAGGGCACCAGTGGCACAGCAATGGGGGCCTTGCTTATGTGCATGGAGCACTGATGTGCAGGAAATGTGAGTTTTTTTTTTTATGGCCATGGTGAGCAAACAGATCATTACCAAATTACAGCTCCAATTCCTGAGCTGGAGATGGCATTAAGCTGAGATCTAGATGCAATTCTCAGTCATAGCTGAGGCCTGATAGGAGACTGCTGTTAGCAGGACAATGCTGACATCACCCTCCAGCTGGGTGATGGAAATTGCTCTGCACCCACAGCCATGTACTTCTCCCTCAGTTCACAGCAATGGAAAAAAAGATTAAGACCAGAAGACATCTATATGCCAAGGCAAGGTTCCCTTTGCAGCTCATCAGAACTTGAAGGAAGAGCCATAACTTACTGCTAATTAATGCCATTGAGATTCACAGCTTGTTTCAAAATTCAAAATCACGTTGCAGTTTGTGGTTCCTGGCCTATAAAAGATCAAGAAAGGAAGTTTTACAACTGCCACTCGTGCAAGAAGCAGGACAAACACTTTAACATCCACCTACTGTCACGCACTGTGGGAGAAATAGGGAAAATGAGTTTTTCTCCAACTTCAGATTTATTGGTCTCCTAATCACCACGTTATAAAGATTTCCTTGTGCAGTGACCTGGGATATTCTTTATCTTTTTTTTCCCTTTTCTTGAGCTGGCTCTGTTTCAGAGCTGAGTCTAAGTTATTCTTCGTTCTCCTTTCATTCCTGCCCAGGTTCTCTGCTATCTGAGTGGGTTGGCTTGTGACTGCCTGCCTGCCTATATTTGACACTCCTGGCCATGCTGTTGCATCAGGGTGTTTGCACCGTTGGAAGCAAATTGCACCCAGCAAAAATAGAGTAGGACACAACATCTGGACACATGCAAACTCAGTGGGGAGGGAGGGTATTTCAACCTGGGCCTTGGTTTCACAGCCTCGGTGTCATAATAAACCCAAGGGTCTGACAAAACAAAATATGTGCCATGGTATTTCTCTGCATTTTCACAGCTGTGGCTTAGGTGGAGCTTGTTTTTATGGTCTTGTATCTGGTGTCATGGCAAAAACGATCAGAGAAATGGATTTGGAGAAATAAGTGGCTGTCGTTCTTGCTGGAGCCTGGAATCTCCCTTCCTCCATGTGAGCCCTAGTTTTTGCAGACACATTTTGCTTGGGGAACCCAGCACATCGCCTGCCCAAAGGTCTCAGAGCACAGTCCTCACTCTCAGCTCTCCCCACTGCCTCTTCGGCCCAATTCTCAGCCAACCCAAGGCTGGCAAAATGCTTTCAGAGCATCCCTCCCCTCCCGTTACCTGCACAGGGTTGATTTTATGAAGGCTGTGATTTGATGCATGAACCAAGAACCACGAGCAAGGTAGACTAGAAATCCAAATCTTTGAGCTCTGCCAAAGATGATGGCAGGTGAGTTATCCCATCAAGCTTCCTTCATGAGGCATACAGAGGTTTCCTTGGCGTTAGGACTGGCCAGCTCTTTGGGGCAGGGAGATGTCCTTCAGCTGGTGACCATGCAAAGCAAGGTGCTTCCCATATTACAACATGCTCACAGGAAGAGCCTGGAGATGCTCATCGTGGACAGGCTGCTGTGCTGAAATGGGACATTGAGCAATCAAACCAGTTGGAAATCCTGGTGTCTAGAAATAAAAAGTGACTGTTTTTCTAACGCCTGTAGGGGCCGGTGGGGCCCAGGCCAAGCAGCAATGGGTTGGAGGAAGCAGCTGTAGCTGGTTTGCATTGTATTCCTGAGCAGTTTGACTGTGAGCTTGGACCTTCCATTGAGCTGTGGTTGTCTGTACTTGGCCTGCAGAGGGATAGGGATGGCTGTAGAGCTCTTCCTGCTTCTACAGAATGAGACAGACAAAATCTCAGAAGTTAGCTGGATCCAGACCTCAACATCCTTCTAACCACCCAGTTAGAAGTCCATTTTTCACACAGGAGTCTTGTCACCATGGTATTCCAGTAATTCTGACTTCTTACACAGTATTTCAAGCATGTCGTAGAGATGAATAGGCACTGGTTGTACTTACAGAATTCTGCTTCTGAAGCCATGGGTGGTGGATCTGCCTGCATTTGTTGAAGGCTATGTCATGGAAATCTATGGGAACATCACACAACATTAAGGATCAAGGCTGATAACACTGCAGGATATATTTTTCTCCCAAGAAAGATTATTCCTGGTGGTACAAGAGACTTCCAGCCTGACATATCTCAAGAGACAGGTTGGCTTTGAACCCAAATAACATTCCAGGAACCATCAGCTGGGGGAGGCATGGGCTGCTGTGGGGCTTGCTGATGGATGAGCTGTTGATGAAGAAGAGCCAACACGAGGCACTGAGGTTTCACTTCAGTAAGGCCATAGAGAAGAACCCAAGTGAACAGAAACCAATGAAAGTCTTTGGGCTCCAAACCACTGCGATTCAATGCAGCTGCAGCGAGCAGCTCATGAGGTCAGGTGAGGTGCAGGGATGGGTATCCAGGGTGCACCTTTGGGTCAGCGTGAGATCTGCAGAAACTACTCAGAGCTCGTACAGAGGCCACAGAAAGTCTGGGCCAAAACAACATGCAGTGTGGCACAGGTACCTCGAAACCTTCCTCTGTCTGCTGGGGTTTCTGGTCCTCTGCCTTTGAGTGAGCATCAGCCTCAGATGCTTCTCTTGTGTTACATTTTGGAGACGGGCAAAGCCAGGGATGCTCACCTTACACAAGGCATTAAGTGTGATCCCAAGTCCTGTCAAAGCCTTCGTCTGAAAGAGGACAAACCCTGCATCCAACCACGGACCCTACATCGTTGTTCTTACAACTGCCCTCTGCCACCCAACCCCATGCCATGGTCTCCTTCCCAGGCCTTGGCCACCCACCAGCTGTCTCCTCTTGGTCCGGATGCTGTTTGGATTGGGAGCTGTGCTGCTGGCTTGATGGAGCAAGATGCAGCAGCAGTCCTGAACCTTCTTGGCTCTGAGGCAGCATGGCAACACTAAAAATAAAGCACAGAGTGCTCCAAACAAAGGTACCTCTGTTCCCCTTGCTCTTCCGCGGTCTTGGGGTGGAAAATGAAAGAGCCCTGAATACATAGCAGGTGGCTCCAGGCAAGCCCAATATGGTGGTTTCTGAGGAAGGACTGGCTCTGGGACATCTGGGGAAACCGCAAGCGGTGTTTTGGTGTTCAAGCCTGCAGCCTGTCATATGTTTCACAAGTAGGCACGTGTTGTTCCATCGCAGCCGCACAGACCGCAGGGTCACCTCGCTCCCTCCTCCTTCAGCACCTTGCCTGCAGAAAAGATGATTCTTCGTGAGCCAGGAGGCCTAAAGGGAAAAATTGCCCCCGGTGGAGGGATGGACGATGTGGGGTGGAATGGTTGATCTAAAAGGCTTGGAAGAAAAGGGGAAAGGTTGGCCCTCTCGCTTGTGGTTTTGTTAGTTTGATATGGGTTGCAGCATGACATGCACAAATGTGTCGACCCTTCAGTTCTGCAAGGGATGAAATAGGATTAACCACCAAAGGGACCCTAAGGACAGGAGAAAGGCTAGAGGGGTGCATGCTGCTGGTACAGTACCTCAGCACCCACCTCTGTGATTGAGCACCTCATAAGCCAAAGCTGTATTTGTAGCAGGAACTGTGGAATTCACTGCACTTGGGCTACTGACATGCATACAGGACTCTTGGCCTGCAGTCATTTCTTCTCATAAGCTCCAAAGCCTCAGGCTGTAATGCCTGCAAGGGACGCACACAAGGGCAGACAGGACCACAGGTATCCCACTGTTACAGCTGGATCCCAAGGCATGATTTAGTAGGATGCTCATCACATAAATATCCATCCCATGTAGTCCAACAGGACAGATTGCCAAAGGGGTCACCCCGGGACAACCAACAACGTAGGGCCATCCTTTCATCCTAGTGTAACCACTTTCCAGCTGGGTTTGCCATCTCAAAGCACTTTCTTGGCACTCTGAAGTCAGCAGCACGTGAGATAAGCAGCTCTTCAGGACATGGGAACAGAGAGGCTGCATGCTTAGCCTGGAGGAATGCAGCAGGGTCAACTTCAAACCCCTGATGAGTTTTTTAGTGGCTTCCCCCCTTCCCCCTCCAAGTCTCATGATCTGCTTTGACACCCAAGCAAGGGGGAGGACAGCTTTGCATCCATCTCCTCAGCATTTCCCTACAGCTGCCTGGATCTCAACGCATCCTCTGCCCAAGTACCTGTGAACCCCACCCAGTACCTTGGGCATCAGGGTCACACCACAAGGACTGTTCCTTCCCCAGCCAAAGCCTTTGGCAGGGCAGGTTCAAAGCACACAGCAGTTTGTTGATGTTTGCCCTTCACAAGGGCAAGGACATAGATCCAACAAGGTCTTCACAGTCTTCCAGACCCTATTGTATTACCCCAAAAACAGGCTAGAAAGGAAGGCAGATAGGGGGGGATGAATGCTCAGCCACCATTCCTGCAGTGTTGACTTGTAAACGAATACAGGCAGGTGACCCCTTTCGGCCCTCACTTCTTCCCAAATCCACAATTGGGAATTCCCCTGCCACAATCCTCCCACAGATCAAACCCCCTGAGATGGATGTGGAAGAGAAGACAAGGGGCAAATGAGAACCATCAAATCAACCCTTCCCATCTTGGAGCATTGTGGCTCAGGTCTCAAGGCAAGTGCACTCAGGACAGTACCGGAAAGACAGGCAGGGACCTACCCTCATGGTCTTTTGTAAAAAGACCCCACAGATATTGCATTTTTCCCCCCCTCCTCCATTGCATTATTGCATATTATCCCCTGAGACGAAGCCAGTTACAGAGCAGGACCTCCACAGACCCCACGCAAGGGAAGACTTGGGCAGGAACAAACTAGGAACCCCTCCACCACGATGAGGAACCTCACTGACAGCACCAACAAAAAACACTTTGCAAGACAAATACAAAACATAGCACTTTAATTGCAGGAAGGTACAAAAAAAAAAAAAAAAAAAAAAAGAAATTACAAAACCATTTAACAAAAAAACTTAGGCATAAAATAAATAGGCAGCCTCACTGCACGCACACCTGCAAGGTCCTTTGGTCCATGGTGCTTCATGGCTGCTGCAAGGCATGAAGCCATGCCCAAGGAGCTCCCCAGCACTGGGCAAACACAAAGCATGTTAATGAGGGTTGACACATGGAAGCTGCTGCCTGCTCACGCTTGGGAGAGACCAACACATGCATTTTTGGGACAGTGAAGCCAACCTATTAACACTACACTGCTATCTTTAAAATAGAAGACATCTGTTTGTACAAACTCTGGTTTTGGGTCAGAAAAATTAAGACCCCTATGTTCTCATAGCCAACGTTTACATATATAATTTCTGCATCGCTCTCTGAATTTCAAAATACTCCCCCCTATGACAGACAAAAAAATATAAACTTCATTGCAAAAATAAAGAGGGATTTGAGGAGGTTTTTCCCCCACGGAAAGCATACCACAGACTTCAGCAGGACTGCAAATTCTCTGGGGGAAAAATAATTACTTCTGTGAAGGATTTACTTGAGCGCTGTAAGGCCTTTCCAGGAATCACCACCTCCTTCCAATGGTGGTTCTCAAACCAAGTGGGGCTGTTGCTTTGGATCGCTGCGTTTACACAGATTTATGGACTGAAAACAGCAAAGATCAAGAACCAACTCGCCAAACAAAGGGAAATTTTGAGGCACTAATGAATCCCAACGGGTCTGGAGTCACCCAGACCCCTCGTTGTGCCCACGGAGGCTCACACAGCAATCTGTTGATTCTCTCTGAACAGCGGCCGTTGGTGTGGCCCACAGATGTCCTGGAAGATCCTGTACACCTGCTCTTGCTGCACCTCATCAGGCAGCATGGGGCTGCTGCAGGTCTTGCCAGCCTCCTCCATCACCTGCCTGACACAGAGCTGCTCCACCTAGACCAAATAAAAAAGAGAAAGGAGTTGTGAGGGCACTGGGAGAAGAACAGCCATGGCCAGGCCTACCAAAGCCTGCAGGCCCAACGCCACGATGCACCATAAGGCACGGCCACAGGAGCTGTCATAGGGAGGAGAGGACAGGCTGCCATTCTATGATTCCGTGACACAGTCAGAAAGTTGGGCAAGGATGAGCAGGACTGGGCTCTGAGCTTGGAAACCCCCTCCTTCCAGAAGCTCAGAGGTCCAGCAGGTCTTGCTTGCTGTAATGCCCACCCCACACCACAGTCTTATGTGTTCTCTGCCACCCATAAGGTGCTGTGCCTGCTGTGGACTCTTGAAATGCCCCATGCCTTGCCCCAAGGAAAGGCTGTAGGGCTGAAGAGCCAGCCAGAGGCCACCAGTTAATGCAATCATTCCAGGGACTTATCCCCTCATTTTCCACAACAGAGAGCACAGCTCCCTGAGCCAAGGAGCAGGAACAGAAGGAAACACTGACCAAGCAGCAGAGCAAAGCAGAGGCACAGGAATTGTGCAGAAAACAGCTTTTCCAAACCAGTAGGAAATCTATGAGCTGCACAGCATGTGGAAGCTTTGCATGTATACGTGATCTGACCAGGCCGAGGGGTCTGAGACAAGCAGCAATATCTCAGGAAGCTCACACCAACCAGAGATTGGAGCCAGGAAAGAAAAATGAGCAATACAGTCCAGAGAAGAGGCACAACCCTGTGTCAGGACCAGGAGCAGGGCAGATCATAGCAGCTGCCATACCTGGACGAGGATGAGCTTACACCGCAGCGGCACCGTGTCTGGGAACTCCTCTCCAAAGCACAACATGACCCTGCTGTCCGGGAAGCGGCCCTGGTTGTTGTAGTACTGCTGCAGCTCTGCAAGGAGAGAAGCACAGCTGGAGGCTGTCTGCAAGTTGTGATGCACAGCATGGGGGAAAAAATCAAGCACCCTGACACAAAGCAGGCTGGTGGCTCTGCCAGGAGAAAACCTGCTGCAACAAAGCCTCCAGCCATGAAGCCTCTGCTACGCGACAATGCACCGCATCACTCCTTCCCAGATCTGATATCTGGAGTTACTCATCCACATCACTTAGGTAAACAGCAGTGATGCACAGTTGTAACCTCAAAGCGCTCCAAGAGGAAGCGGAGCAAAGTCAAGAACAACATCAACCCCTCCTACAGTGCTCATACCAACCTCTAAAGAATAAGTTGGTGTCAAATATCTTCACCACTTCATCACGGTCCAGTTTGTTTGGCCTGTCCTTGTACACCAGCGTGTTCCCACTCCAGAAGACCCTTCCCTGGCACAGCCTCTTGATGAAGATGCCCTGCTTGTTGCTGTGCAGCAGGACACCCCTCTCCAGGTGCCCAAAGAGCTTCTTGGTGATCTGCTTCTGGCGGTCATTCTGGATGGCTTCAGCTGAGGGGAACCTCACGTGCTCCAGGCTATCAGGGGTGTAGAGCTTCTCACTGTGGTTAGAGGGCTGGCTGAGCGACAGCCTGCAGCCCTCAGGATACGAGGTGGTGATGTGCCCCACCAGCCTCCCGCTGTAGAAGAAGGTGATCACCATCTGGGAGTAGCCTGGAAGAAAAGGACAGGTGAGATAGAGTCACTGTCTGCCAAACAGCACATGCTCACAAGCTCCAGAGAGGAGTGTGATGGCCACAGCCCAGTGTCACACAGGGGAATGGGAGCTGCCTTACCCGAATGCTGCTGCTCGTAGCCAGTGTACCCATTCACCAGGGGCAAAGCTGTGGGCAGAGAGAGTAGAGATGTGCCCAGCTCCAGCACAGTTTCCCTTTCCCAAAGCCTATAATCCCACCCTCCCACCATTCCCAAGCTCTTCCCACTCAGCAAGCACATCAGGCTTCCCATCTCCTGGATAGGAGACACCAGCAAACACTCCCAGGGTAATTACAAGAATTGTGCAATGAACCCTGCACTGTGGGGTGCCTTATATCCACCAAAATGCTGACTTTAAGCACTAGGGAAGGTAGAATACAAACACTGCTCAGAGGGAGCCTACACCATCCATCGTCACAGGCACTGCCCTTGGATGAACGGCTGGGTCCCATAGAACACCCCACACACACTACTCACAGGGGCTGGGCTGCTGCATCCACCAGTCTGGTATTGGGGGGTTTCTGCAGGTCTCCTGTGGGGGCGAGGGGCTTCTCTTGATGATCCCCAGGTATTCATCCACACAAGGAGGCTGGAGCAGGAAGGGATACCCATTAGATCAGCCAGGAGCAGAAAGCTGGCTAGGGCCTGAAGAGGGGCTTAAGAGGCAAAGCAAGAAGGCAAAAGGGATGCCCAAAAGGCTGATGAATGCTTTTTGGTTAGAAAGAGCAAATTTGGGATTCCCCAGGCTATGCACCAAGATAACCTCTCAAGAGGCATGGAGCAGAACAGGCCCCACACTGTGCAACCAAGAAGGGGAACAGAGGCACAGAGAAGCCTGCAGCCCCCACCAAACACAAATGCAAACGAAGCATGCTCCAGCCACGAGTAACCACACTGTGACCCCAAGCTTGCTCAGATGAATGACCACAGCCAGTGCAGCTGCAAAAGCACCGTGCTCTTCATGAGGCAGATGTAACTTTAAACACGACCAGGCAACCGGACTTTGCCTCGTCAGGTCTGTGCCCACGGAAGAGGGCTCACCTCTTTCATCAGGTCATCGATGGCAGAAGGGCTGCAGTCCATGTCTCCAACGTCAGCCAGGCTGCTCCCGTTCCCAACGCCGATTTTGCCTGCAGAGAGCAGTGAGGATGATGCAGCAGGGCAGCCGTGGCCTCGCCACCAGATTTCAGAAACCCCACGAAAGTTATGAAACTGAGAACCGCAGCAACCCCGCGTTCCTCTTCCCCCTCCCCCCCAGCAGCTGCATTTTGGGGCCAGAAACCAGCCTGCAATAAATGGCACTGGTACATGGTGATGAGCAGTAGGGCAAACTAAATACAGCTTGGGGCTAGAGCACAGGAGAGGGGTTTTTCTGAGCACCCCAGAGACTGGTGCTGCTTCTCTTTTTTCCATGAGCCGTGCTGCCGGTGGGAACCTGCACTGCCATTTGCATACAGGGCCCCATGTGAACACACAGAAGGAGACAAGATGCTACAGACAGATCTGCATGATATTTCTTGTTTTCTGCCCCCCTCTCCTCCTTTTCTCTAAGACTGAGCTAGCAAGGAAAGGAAAAAGGAAGAGCACACACCAGAACAGCAGCAGAGAGATGCATATTGCAACCTGTGTCGTACCCAATACTGCAGTGACTGCTCTCTGGTGAGCTGCTGTTCCTCTAATAAGTGATAGCAAGAGGGAAAGGATTTACTGCAACTCCCTGCCAGGGTGGGTGTCAGGAGGACAAAGGGCTGGGAGGGCTCAAGCAACTCCAAAGCAGGGGAAGAACTCAGGTTGGTGCATCTTTATTTCCCAAACAGCAGTTAAGCATGGAGGAAAAATAAAAACATTATTGCTCCTAACAACCCAGCAGCTCCTTGCCCACCTCCCAGCACTGCAGTGACACAGGACACGTCCCCAAGCCATGAGGCCAGCCCCACACTGCTGGGTGTAGATCAGCAGCACCCAGCACCCATGCCCTCCAATGGGGCACTCACATTTCTGCTCCTCCTCTGGCACGATCCTGTACACCTTGTAGGGCTCAGAGATGTCCAGCTGGGACCTGTCTGTCACCTCCTCAAAGTCAGGGCTCTTGTTCAAGGCACAGCGCAGCCGTGTCTTCCAGGTGGCTGGCTCTGCTTTGTCACCTTCTTTGAATTTGCCTTTGAAAACAGCCCAAGCCTACAGCAAAACAAAAAGGAAATCACCTTCCATGCAAGCTCTGCAAATCCCTTTGGACCAAAGAGCAGATGAGCAGCACATCTTGGGCACGCTGTTGCTCAGAAATGGGACACCCCACAGAAGTCCCCAAAAGTTCAGCCATTACCACACGCCCAGCTCTGCACCGGCCACATCACACTAATCTAAAGGAGCTGGAGTTGGTTTCATGCCCTTCACAGCATAAAACCAGAGCCAAAACATCAGTGTGCAACTTCACTTTAGCACAGACCGATGCAAGGATGCACATCCAAGCAGTGATACTTGTCCTGATCCAGAAACACCCAAACCCATACTAAAATACACCTCATCTTCCCAGCTTTAGACCAGTAACTGACAGCTGGATTCCTTAATATCAAAACGTCATTTGTGCTTTCATGGGGAGGTGGGACAGTATATTTTAATACAGATAACAGATATGAATATATTTATATACAGCCATCTCTACAACCCATTGCTCTGGTCGGTGCCCTGAAAGCCATCAGTCACCATGGATAGAGCAAAGTATGGGAATAGAGCAGAGGGAAGGGAATTCCTGGGGAAGAGCCCGACTTTTTGGTTCAGGACAGAATTTTCCTATTAGACCTGAGATGTAAAGTCCCTTCTCTCTGAGAAAAGCTGACACTTCCTTCCTTCCCTTTCTTTTTTTGGTGAATGCACTCTTTATCAGAAAGTGCCCAATAGGAAGCTTAGGGCAGGTCACAGAGCACATCAGGCCAAATCATACTACATATTGGGCTACAGCTTGATACATCCTCACTAGATAAAGAGGAGGTGAAGAACGGGCAGCAGCCGCTCCTGACTCCTCACCAATGTGCCAGGAACAAACCTAAACCTGGCACCAACACAGCAAAAAGGAAAAGCCATCCCCAGATGATCCCAACAGGGATCCTACAGGTGCTGCAAGCTGCAGACCCTGCCAGCAGCAAGGACATCTCCCACCAGCTGAGATCCAAACAACCCAGAAACCACTGTTGACAGCGGGGACAGATCACCTCACCTTGACAGCCCAGAAGCCATTGGTAACAGGGACAAACCATCTCACCCTACCTTGAAAATCGAAGCGTCCACCTCCTGGTTGTAATCCTGTTTCCCTGCATGCTTCCACGGGATGCGGAACATGGTTTTCTCCTCATTCTCCCAGATGAGCCCTGGGTACTGCTCGCTGTCAATCTGCTCAATCAGCCACTGCCGCAGCCGCCTCCCACCGTTGCGGTCGCACATCCTAGGCAGAAGTGGGAGCTGTCAGTCTGTCTGTCTATCTATCTATCTATCTCGACACCCCTCTGCCCCTCACTAACAGCAGCTGGGTCGACAGAGACATCTTAATGCATTCTAATGGCTGCGTTTCACTTTCAGGGCACCCGACTGGAGAGCCAGCGGATTGCAGTGATGTCTCCAAGTAGAAAAATAAAGCGATTTGGATGCAAGCAATCACTCTCTGCTCCACTTTATCACGTGCAGCGTTGGCAACACACTGCCTGCAAACAGCAGCAGCTGCCACGTGCCCCTCCGTGCACAAAACCTCCCTTTTTTACATGGGAAAAGCCACAGCAGTAATTCTACAGCTGTCCCACATTGCTCCACCCCAGCCATGTGGGCAGGCACTGGACTGGTGCCCACACCCCATTTACTGAATATGACGAAAGCACTCGTTAGCCTATCTGCAGCCTGCGTGGAGCCCTGCTGGAAGGCACCTTTATCCTCTTGCTGCTGAGGAAAGCTCTGTCACAGCAACAGGCTGACTTGCAAACTCCTCTTTTTGGGGATCAGCCCCGTAGGAACTATGCTGTCACCTAAAGAAGAGACGCTGTAGAAGCAGACAGCTCCCAGTACTATAGCAACGGGGGAGAGGGGGGGTGAAATAAAAGAGGGTGAAGCCTCTTGCAGCAAGGAGCAGCGCAGGTAGCAGCAGGGTCACCGCAGGGAACAGGGCCATGCAACCACATCCTCTCCAGGACAGGACCAGGGCCCTGCT
>NW_024884755.1:15207977-15215681 GCF_019232065.1 Centrocercus urophasianus
CCCCCCCCCCCCCCCCCCCCCCCGAGGTCACCTCATTTCTGGTCTCAGCTCATTTTTAGCAAAAATGGCTTAGCAGAGCAGCCACGGGAAAGCCAACTCAGCCCATCTTCTCATGAGCTTGTTCGCATTACCTTAAAACTTCACATCCCAGCACCCAAAAGATCCTTCCCGATGCAATCCCAGCACCGTGCAGCCCTATTTCCTGCACACCCAGCTCCCTAGAAGCCACCCTACAACCCCTCTTACAACCCAGTACCCTGCCTGCCCTATAATGCACACACAGCACCCTAAAGCTTCATCCCAAAAGCCCACAGCTCCCCTCCATCCACCCCCACGACCCTGCCTGTCCAGCACCCTACAACCTCCACATTTTGAAGTCACATCCCCCAGCACTCCGAAGCCTCCATCCCAGCACCCCCAAACCCCACCTCCCGCACCCCCACCAATCCTAAAACCCCCACCCCAAACCCGCACCCTGCTCGCTCCCAGCACCCAATACTGACCAGCACCTTACAGCCTTGCCCCTGCACCACCCTCACCCTACATGCCCCGCTCCAGCACCCAACGACCCTAAAACCACCGCGACCCTAAAACCCTCCAGCCAAACACCGCACCAGAACCCTCACCCCCGACATCCCTCTCCCTCCCCCCAGCTCCCGCACACACCGCACCAATTACCTTCCACACTCCCCACTCCGCACCCCAACGCGCGCCCGCGCCCGCACCCTTATAGCGCCCCGCAGGCCGCTCCCCACGTCGCCCCGCCCCCAGCGCCGTTCAGCCAATGGCAGCCCTCTCCACCCTCCTCTTCCCGCCCCCTTCTCCGGCTACCCAATGAGGGGGCGCTCCAATGGGGGGCGCGCGCGCGCTCGGCTTGCGCGGCTTTCTCCGCAGCCCGCGCCTTTCCGGGAAATCAGCATGGTGGCGCGGAGGCGGGAGATGTCCGTGTGTCCAACGTCCGTCCGTCCTCCTACGGCCCATTCCACCCCATTTCCTCTATTTCTTCATCCCCACGCTGCTCCTGGTGGTGCTCGGCCAAACCCAGGGTGCTTGGCTTGTTTTCCTTGCCCGCAGGTGGCACGAGGGGGTCACCCGGGCATCCCGTGGCAATGCGATGGGCTGCATGTGGACGCCAGCCGAGGGTGCGCGGCTCTGTAAAGCCCAAAACTCAGCTGCAACCTTGGCTTTGCTGGGATTATCCCGCTTTACGTGCCCGTTTCTTGGAAGTAATGCATAAGCGTTCCCGTGTGGGTGATGCTGAGAAATGGGGAATGCATGGAGCTGTGCAGATGGTGTCATAAAAATAACGAGCCACGGTGCAAAGCCTTCACTCCGATGCCTGACAAATAGCTGCTGGGAGAGCCTGTGTGAGATATGGGGAGAGCCAAACACATCCTGATGCGATGAGGGTCACTTGTAGCAGGAGGGGGGGGGATTGCACTGCTGACCCCCCGCATGGGTGATGTGGGAGTTGGCAAAACACAGAGCAGGGCTGGAGAGGTGGTGCTGCTTTCCACCGAGGACAGAACATGCAGTCGTGTGGGAATACAGCTGCCTGGCACCTATGTGGGGGTAGGAGGTGCTGTTTGGGCAGCAGATGCTGCCGTGATGCTGTAATCGCTCGGGGCATCCCCTGTGGTTCCCACAAGCCGGGGTGAGTTAGGGGAAACACTGCAGTCTCGGGATGCCCACAAGACAGGGCAGACTGTGGGATGGGTGCTGAAGTGGCAGCATGAGGTTATCACACCTACTGCACATCTAATCTCTGCTTATCACAGATCTGCGATGACTTCCTATTGACACCAGAAACCAACTTTCTTCTCTTTTTCCTGCGCACGAGTTCCATTTTTCTGCTTCCTAAAATGATAAGCGAGGCATTCGATGCAGTGTCTACAAGGTTTGCTCAACTTCCCTCCACCTCCCTTGATCATCAGCACTTATTGGCCTTTTCCCCACTGATTGCCCAGGGTGCTTTCCCAGATACTGCGGCACTTCTATATAGAATAACGCAGCCCATCCCTCCATCCCTGCAGCCATCCCCATGGTTTTGATCAATCCCCTGTTCCTTGGCAGCTCAGCACCAGCTTTGTCCCACTCACAGCCTCCAATACCCAGAAATTTCTACTAAGGGACTTCCTAGAAATACTTGAATAAAGGATTGGATCCTCTTGTGGTGACCCTGAGAAGGGCTTTAATGCAGAGTGAGGCCCTGCCTCTCTGTTTTTCAGTAACAATTGATTTTTCCCATACGGCGGGGCTGGTGCATGAGAAGCAGCAGCAAAGCAGCCCCTGCATAACTGCAGCTGTGGGGTCCTGCCCCAGCCTTTACCCCATCGCATCCCACTGCAGCTGCACCCCATGGGCGCTGGGCACGGCGGCTGTCACGTTTTGCAAGGCACAAAGATAGTGTCCCTCTGGGAGCAGCTGCTGCCTATCTGCCCATCCACGGGCTCCTGCTGCTGGGCAGTGGGTGGTTGGGTGCTGGGGGAGTGGTGCAGGAGCCCTCCCTGCTTCCACTTTGCTCCTGCTGGGCCAACAAGCGCTGCAGCTCCTCCTGGTCCTGGAAGGGGTTCCTGCCGTAATCGTGACGGATCCAGGCACGGTACTGCCAAAGCAAAGCCACAGAAGGTGCCACAGTCAGTAGGTGGACACAGTGCAAAGGCCTGAACTAACCCCAGGCATGCCAAGCACAGCATAGGTACAGCAGCAGTCCCATTTTGCAGGAGCTTGCATGCCACGCAATAAGAGATGCAGCATTGCACACAGACCAAGCATTAGCTGCATCACCAAGACAGAGAGCAGCCTTGCTGGTTGCTCCCAGGAACCAGAGAGCTGGCAGCAGCCCCAACAGCTCTATTGACTTTATTTAATTCAACTTATTTACTTTGCCCTGCCAAGAAGCTGCTGTTGTTCCTTACAGCCACGTAACCATACGCAAAGCGTCCCCACGCTTTCTCCAATGTAGGGAAGGGCTGCACTCCCTGACCCCAGGCAGGTCAGCTCCTGTTTGCAGAGTGCTGTGCTCACCCGCTCTGCTCCTGTCCCAGAGCCAGCTGGCACCCAGCAGAGAGCTGGAACCAGCCCTGTGGAAGCCATTCCCGACACTTATGGGGCACGGCCACGCTGCATGGGGGGGGAGCAGCAGTACTGCTGTGCGCTGCTGACACCCAGAAATGGGAAGCCAGCAAGCAAGGAGCAGCACTCAGAGCACCCAGCAAAGCAAAACGCTTGCAACGAGTTGGAGGGTGCAAAACCTGCAGGGTGCCAAGGAGCAAGCAGCAAGGATGCAGGCAGCACTGGGATGGACGTGGCTTCAGAGGGAGGAAGGGAGCTGATCTCACATCCCTGGTTTATGGGCATGGCAGATCCCTGTGCCCTGCTCTTGATGTCCCAACATGGCCATAGGGCTCCAGCCTCCTGGGATCAGGTGAAGGCCAGGGGAAAGCCTGAGAGCAGTGCTGGTGGCAGCCCCCTCCTGCAGCTGGGGAAAGTCAGCTGGGCAGAGGGGATTTCCAGTGGGAATGTCTGCATTTCCCGTATCCACTCCCCCAGACAGGGGACTCACCCGGCAGCCGCCTGCACACAGGAAGCCCCACTGCAGGGGTGGGAGCTGTGCTGGTTTCCTTGCTAGAAAACAGGCAGTGGGAGCCAACTTTGGAGCAGTGAGAGCCTGGCAGGGCCACACCCCTCCAGTGACAGGATCTGTGCCAGAGCTGACACTCTGGCCACTGTCACATGCAGAGAAATCCCATGGAGCAGCTACTTGCATGGTGACAACATGCCATATATTGGGGTTTTCCCTTGAGGGATGCTGCAGGGACCAAGCTTAGGGCTGTTGTGCACACATCACCCACATGCACTCCCTGGTGCCAGCTCAGTGCAATTTGAGCATCCCCTCTGCAGGATGCAAGCTGAACTCTCAAGAAAACAAGAGCACTGGGATTTAAAACAGCTTTATTCTAAGCTCACTCACATTATGCCTAGGCACTTTTTAAGTTTTTGCATGCATGCATGCAAAAAGCAAAAGCCCCTGGTAATAAATAGCGTGCTCGAAGGGCAAACAGCTGACTCACACTGTTTGCAAAATTGCTGCATGCAAAACAGGCATGCTTATTTGCAAACACCGCAGATGCATCCAAAGGGGCCCTCAGCTGCACAGCTCCCCTCCTTTGGCACTGCAGGCCAGTCACTGGCATGGATGCATGCAGGACCCACCTCCTTCAGCAAGGTCTGCTCGTACTCCTGCAGCTGCTGCTGGAAGCCGAAGTTGGGGCTGGCATAGGAGCGCACAGCCTTGGTGGCGGCCAGGCAGCGCTCCCAGCCCAGCTCTGTCACTGTCATCAGGTATGCCACCACGATGGTGGTGCTGCGAGACACCCCGGCCAGGCTGGCACGGTGTGAGTTGTCAGGATGGGGGCATTGTTACCATGGGAACCCCACAGCACAGGGACAACAAGCTGTGGGATGCAGCACTGGGGCTTTCCAGCCACGGTGGCCCCTGTCCCATCAGTGTCCCCATGAAGGTCACACGGTTATGTCCCCTCCTCTAGGCTGTCCCCTCTGTTTAGAGCACAGGTTTACGGGGCATGGATGATCTTGTTGACCTGATGCCACTCCTCACATCTCCTCCACCACAACTGATGCTCAATATTGAGGACACTTATTGGGATCCCATCCCCGCTGCCCAACCACATTTGTTGGGATCCCATCCCCACACCTCCTCTGAGCACCTGGGAGCCCCCACCTCCCCACAGTGTCCCTTGGATGACTTTTCCCCACTTTTTAGCATCACACTGAGGAAGCCCACAGGCTGCCAACAGAGGCTCTTACCAATGGACAAGGCAGCCTCCCCCACGGAGCCGGCACTCATGGATGAACTTGATGCTCTCCTTAAAGTGCTGCATCCTGCTTGGGAGAGAGGCAGTGAGATGAGAGCAGAAGGAGCTGCCGCCTCCTGGAATCATCCCCAGGATTTCCCTGGGGCCGGCACAGAGATGGGTCCCCCGCCAGAGGAAGGGACTGGCCTGCATCAGCCAGGAAGGAAAAGCAGGAGAGCCTTCTGGAGAATTTCCTGCATCCCAAGGTGATGAGATGGAGCGAGCCACCAGCCCAATGGGAGAGCAAAATCCCCGTGCTTAACTCATCCTTATGTCAGAGCTCATCCTGAACCATCCATTCCTAAACAATGCCACTCCATCCCCTCCATGGGGAGAAAGATGCAGGACAGGTCATGCCCAGAACATTTTGCTTTACACATTTCTGAAAGCTTCCTGCTAGAAATCAGCCACTTCCAGTGCAGAGGGAGTGCATTAGACCAAACCAGTGAGTTTTGCAGCAGAACAGACAGAGATATGAGGCTTTTTGGCTGCTCAGCTGCAATGCAGCATGGTGCTTTGCTGCAGCACTCACCTTTCTGAAAGCATCAAGACACAGAGGTGGAAAAAAGGCTAAAATAACTCAGCGTAAACTCATGATCCCAAGGTCCATAGGAGGGTTACACGTGCTTCAATGCCATCCATCTCTCCTGTTTATTGCTGTTGGACAGCAAGCATCTCCCAGAGCTCACAGAGAGCTGTTTGCTTGGCTCTTCAGCAAATATTCGCTATGATTGCTGCCCAGCCTTGCTCACCACGGGGGAGTTTTGAAGCAGAAAACCTGCTCCTGGGTAACTTGGGGCCGTGCCTAGACTGACCACGGACTCACTGACCCGAAGCCTGGCGCACAGCCCTGCATTCCTCAGGGGGAGGAGGAGAGGAGGTGGCCCCACACAGCCACCATCCCACTGCTGGGTCCCAAGCTTCCTCTGCTCCACGTGACCAGGCTGGGCCAGCCCCACACAGCCTTCCTGCTTTCTCAGAAGCTCAGACACATGCTGCCACAAGGATATTCCCCTCAGCATCCTCCTGAGACCCCAACCAGGGCCAGGAGACCAACCTGGGCACAAACACCATCCCAAGATTTCCCCCTCCCTTCTGTCTGCCCAGCTGGGATGCTCTGCACCCTTCTATGGAAGCATGGAGCTCAGGTGCCCCCGTCAAAGGCATATTCAGAAATAGCCATTCTGTGGGGAGTTTTAGGAGTTCTGCTGCCCAAAAGCCAAGAACAGAAGGAGGTGCGGAGGATTCTTTGAAGCTGTAGTCATGCTAAGAATATTTTGTCTCTTGGCCCTGGATGGAGATGTCAATCCATTGCCAGCAGAGCATCTCCTGTTGGGAAACAGGGACTTTTCTATACTGCCTACACAGCCCCCAAGGCTCCAAGCTCTCCCAATGCCACACCTCTTCTACACCCCTTCACTGGAACCGACAGCACTGAGCCTTGGACATGAAAAATGTGGCTGTGTCTCCTCCCATTGACCCTCACTGATCTGTCTGTCCATCCTCACTTGTGGTCCTTCCCAGCCAGCTAGAGGGAACACCTCCCAGTTGCATCCCATAGGAGATGTAACACTGAGAGCCAGCGAGGCCCTGAGTCACAAACATCTCCTCCTCCATAGGACACCAAGTTCACCAGGATTGTGAAATCCATGACTTAAAGTGGCAAGCAGAAAAATAGTTCCTTGAATAAGTCTTCCTTCCGGCAGCCAGCCTTGTCCTTCTTTATTTTCCCCTTTCAGTAGACATACCACAAATGCAAAGAAACAAGAGGAGAGAAAAAAAAGAAATAAACCAGAAAAAACCCTCCTTCTTGCTGAGGCAGGGCTTTCTTGTAAAGCTTCTCTTTCCGCTCAGCAGGAGCATGAGCAAGCAGAATCATGCCCACGGAGCACAGTTTCTCCCAGGGATGCTGAGAAGTGGCACCTCCACCAATGGAGCTTGGTACAGCTATTGCACGGGAAGCTTTTTGCCTTTTTATGGGTGGATTGGCAAGAAAAATTCCCAGCAGTCACCCATTTTTCTGGTTCTAATGAAGGGTTCTTGGGTGCCTATTGCCCTAAGCAGGGGATGATGCTACATCTGCTACAATCAGCACTGCAGCCATCAGCCCCACCGTCACCTCTCCCCAAACTCATCTAGAGCATCCTCATGTGTCCAGTATTTATGTTCTGTATGGGGGAAAAAATATTTTGATAAATATCCAATTTCTCCTTCCAAGGAAGAAGCCTGAAAGGCCAATACAAATCACTGTCTGCACCAATGAGCCTTGCTCCAGCTTAGAGCTCTGCCTGGTAGAATAATTCCAAGATTTGATGGAAAATTGAATTTACTGACCGCAAACACACAGAGAAACAGATGTTAGGCCATGCAAACACTATTAGCTGCCTTAAAATGAGCTACAGCTTTCATCAGACTCAACGACACGAAGTTTTGGCAGTGCAAAGTGAATATTCATTCTGAGAAATCCGGTGGCTGTCGGTCGATAGGAGATCAAAATGCTACCTTGGGAGGCAAAAGGGGTGCAGATGACTTACAGGTTTTGACTGGAAGAATCAGAGGCCGAGATACAGAGATAAGTCATGTCCTGAAATGAAGAGAAAGTTGTGGTAGTAAGGTTTTATCTCCCATTTTCCCTTTTCCTTCTACATAACCCTTCCATTAGGTGCCTCTAAGGGCAAAGCTCCTCTTTAAAATGCGATTTTCCAAAGCATCTTGGCCAGAGCCAGGGTTTCTCAGACCATTTGCCCCTGTTTCAATAGGATCCAGGGGCACCACAGCCCCCATCATCATCATCATCATCTCCCTGCCCCCCATCATCATCATCATC